>NC_133619.1:651798224-651998535 GCF_048593235.1 Sminthopsis crassicaudata
GAGAGTCTCTCCAAAGACAGAGCTTGGTCTCTGTACTGCTTTGTACCCACAGTTTGGGTGCTTAATAAATAAAATGTTGAATTTTTAAAAGCATACTTTGGTTAAAAGCCATTTAGGGTCTGGTGTTGGCCATAGGATTTTTGTTTCCTTACCATCGGGTCCTATCAAACCCAGGTTGTACCATCCTGAACTCTTGTGCTAAAGTGCTTTTTCCTTTGCCATCATCAGAAAGCCATTAATCATTCTCAGGGATTCTACTCCCTTCTTAGCCTCAAGTTTGTCCTCGAGGCTGAAGTTTTTCTCCTGCCCATTAGGTCCTACTTAAGCTCCGAAAAGCTGTCTCAAGTTTTCATTAGTTGGGTGCCCTGGGTCTCTGACAGCTTTAGGTCAGCTTACCCTCCAGATCACTCCCATCCTTAATCTGCTACCCAAGAAAGCACACAAGAGTAAGGACAATTTGTCACTTTTCAGGGCCCTCTCCTAATTAATTGGAAATAGCCCATGGATTGCTTCTGACTGCTTCTCCAAACCCCTTGATCCTGTTAAGATCCTATATTCCAATAGTCCCATAAGCAGAAGTCAATTCTGCTTCCCAACATCCCTGCTGTAGAGGGCCCTGGGTGTGAGGAACAAATGTAAAATGCCTTCCAAAAGGAAGAAAATAGCCCAAGTAGGGGAGAGAACCAGCAGCTTGGTGGGAGGGTGGCTGAAGGACCTCCTTCCACATCCTGCATCAAAGTAGGCATTGACCTCAGGGGAAATGGAATTAGAGGTTGCTGTGGGCAGGTAGCTTTCCAGGTGGCTGGGGCCTGACGGGAAATGGGAACCACTAAAATGGAGTCACCTGTAAGCACCTTGGAGGGGGGGGCGGAGTTCTGTGAGGAACTGTGTGGCTATAAAAGGGAAAGGGTTCCACACAAGCTCTGACCCGACGGAGTTCACTTAGGCCCATTGGCCCCGAGAGGGACATGGCTAGACCCAAATTAAGCCGAATCAGGTCATGAAGTTGCCAAACTGAACAAGACTTGTGGAGAAGTGATTAACTGGAGTAGGCATGAGGTGACCCAATGGAAATAGGGAAGCTTCCATGGGAGCCGGTTGCCCAGCAAGCCCCCCAGTGCCCATTGGACGAATTGGTGTCAACATCTTGAGCCTGATGAAAAAGTGGGAGTGAGGCCCTGAGCCTTTTAAGGGGTTGAAAGTTGGAGGAGATAGCTGATTTGCAATCTATGGGACTGATTATGATTACGGAAGTGGGGCCGCCTCACCCAAGATGGTGGGAGGGGGTGGGCATGGGGTACAGTGGTTGTGAGATGGAGGATGATGGGGAAGGGTCATTTAGGTGGTCAATGGGGTTATCAGTTCTGTGCAGCTGAGTGTTCAGGAGGGGAGGAGGCAGGAAGACATTTAATCCCAGCAGTGGCTTGGCAAAGCTGACTTGGGGAGGGGATTTGCAGGATGCAGCAGGTTCACTCAGGCGGGAACATCTCCCCCTCGACCCCATTTGTTCTTGGCAAGGATACTGGTGATGTGCCCTCTGCTTCTCGGTCTCCTTTAATGCGTGAGGAGAAAGACCAGCAAGGCTCAGAGCCCTGGCCGGGGCTACCTCCAGGCCCAGCGCTCTAATCGTTCCCCCCCACAGCCACCCCACCAGAGACTTCCAGGAAAGCCAAGCAAGAGGGCTGGGCAGCTGTGGAGAGCCAAGAAATGACAGGAGGTTAGAGTTGGGAATTCCTATTAAGGGATGAGAGCCAGCTGAGTATGAGCCCCGGGTGGGGCAGGCTGGAGCAGACTATTCAGACCCAGAAATCTGGAAGGGAAGCAGTGAGAGGGGGTCCGGGCCATCCCCCCTTCATGCTCTCCCCGGCCCCTGGGTCCTCCCTCTGCCGGCAGCACGCCAAGGCTCCTCCTGTTCACGGCCACATTACCAGAAACAGCCTCCATTCCCCTCCGGACTCATTGCTCAGCCCTTGCCAGTCTGGCTTCTGACTTCATGAGAATCTCAAATCCCCGAGCTCATTTGGATCCTGACTCTGGGGACTGTTAATGCAGCCCGGGGCTCAGTGCATGGAGTGCTGCCTCTAGGCAGGAGGACCTGAGTTCAAATCCAACCTTAGACTGGCTGTGTGACTGTGAGAAGTCACAATTTACCAAGCAAACAAAAGTTAAGTCCCAGCCCCTGCACTAATGTACAAGGGATGGTAGAAGAGTTCCTGCTCTGTCTGAGGGAGACAGCATTTATCTGGGACCTGAGGGGGCAGGGAAGGCCAGAGAAAATGCTGGAGGAGCTGCCAGGTGGGCTAGAGTATGGGAAGTAAGGGGGAATGGGGGAGGGAGGCTGAAGAGGGGCCTTCAATGTCAAACAGCATCTTGGGTTGGATCCTGGAGCCAATAAGGACCTTGCTGGGTTTGATTGACTGGGGAGAGTGTGACTGGGGCAGAACTGGGCTTCAGAAAAAGCCTTTTGATGGTTGAATGGCGGACTCAAGGTGGGGAGAGGCAGAGAGGCAGACAGGCTCTCATTCTTTCTCCGTCCTTCCCTCTCCCTTTCTTTCTTCCCTCCTCTCCTTCGCTCCCTCTCTCTCATCCCCTTTTCCCTCTCTGTCACTCCTTTCCCTTCCCTTCCTCTCCTCTCTGTCTCTCTCCCACTTTCTGTCCCTCCCTCCCTTTCATCTTTCTTTTCCCTTCCCTGGTTGTGGCAAGAATTGGAAACTGAGTGGATGCCATCAGTTGGAGAATGGCTGAATAAGTTCTGATTTATGAATGCTATGGAATATTATTGTTCTGTAAGAAATGACCAGCAGCATGATTTCAGAGAGGCCTGATGCTACATGAATTGATGCTGGGGAGATCATTGTATTCTGATGATCAATTCTGATGGACATGGCTCTCTTCCACAATAAGATATTTCATTGTATTCTGATGATCAATTCTGATGGACATGGCTCTCTTCCACAATAAGATATTTCAGAATTCCAGTAGACATAATAGAGAAGCCATTTTCACCCAGAGAGTGGACTGTGGAGACTCAGTATGGATCACAGGGTTCCCCCCCCTTTCTTCTTTTCTTTTTTTATTAAAGCTTTTTATTTTCAAAATATATACATGACTAATTTTCAACATTCATCCTTGAAATACCTTGTGTTCCAATTTTTTCCTCCCTTCCCCGTACCCCTTCTCTTTAGATGGCAAATAATCCAATATATTAATTATTCGGTACATATTTCCACAATTATGCTGCACAAGAAAAATCAGATCAAAAGGGGAAAAAATGAGAAAGAAAACAAAATGCAAGCAAAACAATAAAAAAGGTGAAAATACTATGTGGTGATTGACATAGTTCCTCCCTTTGAATGCAACTGGCTCTCTCCATCACAAGACCATTGGAACAGGCCCGAACCACCTCATTGGTGAAGAGAGCCAAGTCCTTCAGAATTGATCATCATGTAGTATTGTTGTTGAAGCATTGCCTGGTTCTGCTCATTTCACTCGGCATCGGTTCCTGTCCGTCTCTCCAGGCCTTTCTGAAATCATCCTGCTGGTCGTTTCTTACAGAACAATAATATTCCATAACCTTCATGTACCACAATTTACCCAGCCATCTTCCAGTTTCTGGCCATTACAAAGAGGGCTGCTGTTAAAGATTCTTACAAGGTACTAAGAAAGTGCAATTGATAGAGACTATAATGATCTAATTTAGCATGGTTCAGTATGGTTGATTGGATCGTACAAGGAGATGTTATGGGCCAGAATTTGAAACAAGGTACTGAGAGGAATTGAGGAGACAATGGTTAAATCTAGTTTAGCATTGATTTAATCCTACAACAAATAATGGTTTCCTGGTGATGAAATGATTGGTGTGTACTCAGTGTGGAGCACATAAGGAGGCGCTGTCAGGGCCAGACCCACAAGCCCCTTCTCAGAGGAGGAGACAGATTCATTCCATATTCCACCTTTGTGCTGCCTGGAGATTCGGAGGGAGCTGGAGGCTGCAGCTGGCAGAGACAAAGAACTAGCAGCAGGAACCAGGGAGAGAGATAGGCTTCTGTTAAAGCTAACTGGGCCCAGGAAAAGATTCAAGAATAAGAAGCAGAAAATAAAGGATCTGACTTTAGCTCCTGGCTGCATTTGGAGTGATTGAACTGAACTGAAACTAAGGCTGCTCCCGGAAGCTCCCCAGAGAATCTGCTCCCAGAGAGCATTATATTTTAGAGAAGAATATTACAGGCTGCCACAAACATTTTTGCACATGTGGGTCCCTTTCCCTCCTTTAAAATCTCTTTGGGATCTAAGCCCAGCAGAAACACTGCTGGGTCAAAGGGCAGGCCTAGTTTGATAGCCCTTTGGGCATTGCTCCAAATCACTCTCCAGAAAGATTGGATCGGTTCACAACTCTATGAACAAGAAGCCAAGATTTTGTAAGGGTGAATGTTGAAAACTATGCGTATGTTTTGAAAAGAAAAAGCTTTAATAACTAAAAAAAGAAAAAAACAAAAGCACTCTCAGGGAGGTAGTTGATATTATCCCCATTGTACAGATGAGCACACTGAGGAGGCGGGGTTGCAGACTTGCCCAGGCTCACAGCACTAAAGACTGTCTGAGGCTTTATTTGGATCCAGGTCTTCCTTATGTCAAGTGCAGCCCCGCGCCTCCTAGCAGCGTCTATCACAATTAGGGCCAGCTGGATGCCACAATGGGGAGAGTTAGGAAGATTTCAGACACTTATTATTAGCTCTGTGACCGCGGGCAAATCACCTGTTTGCCTCAGTTTCCTCATCTGTAAGGAAACGACAAAACACTCCATATCTTGGCTAAGAAAACGCCAGATGGCGTGGAGAAGACCGGCTTTAACTCTCCATTCTCTCACAGGGAAGGAAACAAGCTGAGATCCGAGGCCATTCCAATAGACTTGGGATGGAAAATGGCGTGCAGCCAGAAGCCTGGAGCCTGTTTTCCCCTGGGGGTTGTTTTGTTTTTCCCTTTAGGCCTGATTTTTCTTGCCCGCCCATATTTCACCCGTATCCGATTGCTCGCTGTCCTGGGGAAGGAGCTGGGGGGTTAGGGAGAGCCATGTGGGACACGGTCTTACAGAATAAAAGGGGGAAGGAAACGGGCATTTATTAAGCGCCTCCTGGGCGCGGGCACCGGCTACAGGCTTTAAGAAGACGCCGTGTTTCCCATGCGTTTAAGCTGTGCTGAATTACTCCCTGTTTGGAGAAGGGGTAGGGGGAAGGGAGGGAGAACTGGGAACGGAAGGCTTTGTAAGGGCGAGCGCTGCGCACTAGCTATGCACGTGAACGCAACAAGCCGGGGCAGCGCCTCGGACGAGCGGCCCTCGCGCGGGGGCAGACGGCTCCGCGGACTCGGAGCCAGGCCCCCGCGCTGCCGGGGGCGACGCCTGCGAGCGTGCGTGCGGGGGGGCGGGGCCCTGAGGCCGCCGTCCTCCCCGGCACCAGACGGGGGCGCCCCGCCCGCCCCAGCCTCACGCTGCGAGACCCCCAGGGGCCTCGCAAGCCCGGGCTGAGCCTTCCGTGCTGGGTGACCTTGGACGAGCCCCGGCTGCCTCGGTTCCCTGCCCGTAAAGTGGGCGCGGAGGCTGTGTGGGGGGACTAGCACAAGGGCGGCACTAAAGCCCCGGCTCCTATCCTTTCCCGGGGACTGACCCCCATAGAAAAAAAGAGGATCACGTCGAGTCTGCGCGCCCCCAGCAAGGGGAGTCAAAGGGGAGGGCCGTGGGGGGCTCCCGGGCCGCGGGGGCCTCCAGGCCGCAGACTCACAAAGAAGCGCGCCGCTTGATAGGCGGATGGAAAAGAAAAGGGAACGAAAGGCGTTCCCCGGCGTCCTCCCGGAAGTCCCGCCCCCGAGCCACGGCACCATCCAATCATACGTGGTGGTTTTTTCTTCTCCGCCCCCCGGGTGGACGTCACATGTGCCTTCTCCGCTTCCCGGAAGGCCTGCCCACCCCTCCTTTAGCTTGGGCCTTGGTCCCCGCCTGCCCGCTCCGGCGTGTTGCGTCACTTCCTGCTCGGCCCTTGCCTCGTGTTTAAGGAGACCCCGGCGGCCACTTTCCGGTCCTTTTCGGCCCGTTCATCTTAGAGAAGAGGAGCGAGAGACGAGCGAAGCGGCGCCATGGCGGACATCCAGGTGCGCGCATGCGTGGGCTCGGGTTCGGTTCGGTGGGGGGGGGAGGACCGAACCCCCCCCCCCGAAGATCCTGCCGCCCCCGGCCCCACGTGGCTGCGGGGTCTCCGAGGGGCGGCCCCGTCCATGCGTCTGAGTCCCCTGGTGTCTGTGAGGGGCTCTGCGCCGGCCGGGGCTGCTCTCTGGCTCCCTCCGGTCTCAGACACACGTGTCTCCCCCTTGTCTCTGAGAGTCTCTGTGTCTCTGCCGCCCATCCGCGGGGGAGGGGCCCCCGGCCCCCCCAGGTGTGTGTGCGCCCCCGGCCCCGGGCTGAGCCCCGCTGTGCCTCTCCCTGCAGACCGAGCGTGCCTACCAGAAGCAGCCCACCATCTTCCAGAACAAGAAGCGGGTGCTGCTCGGGGACACGGCCAAGGAGAAGCTGCCCAGGTACTACAAGAACATCGGCCTGGGCTTCAAGACCCCCAAGGAGGTGAGTGCCGCCCCCCCCCCCCACCCGGGCGGCCCGCCCCTCCCCCACCCGGGCCGCCCGCCCCTCCCCCTCACGCTCTCTCCTCCCTCCAGGCCATCGAGGGCACCTACATTGACAAGAAGTGCCCCTTCACCGGCAACGTCTCCATCCGCGGCCGCATCTTGTCTGGTGAGTCCGGGGCCGGTGGGCTGGGGACGCGGGAGCGCGGCCGGGGCCCTCCGTCACTCCTGTCTCGGCCCCCCCAGGTGTGGTGACCAAGATGAAGATGCAGAGGACCATCGTCATCCGCCGGGACTACCTGCATTACATCCGCAAGTACAACCGCTTCGAGAAGCGCCACAAGAACATGTCCGTGCACCTGTCGCCCTGCTTCAGGTAAGGGCCTGTGCCAGCCTCTGGCCGAGCCCTGCGGGCACCAAGACCCCGGCTCTGCCCCGTGGCGTTCGGGCCAGGCCTCGGGCGCTGAGAGGGAGAGTGCCACGCTCACGCAGGGGCAGGCACGCTCCGCGGCTCTGCCCGCAGCCTCCAGGCTGAATCGGTTCCTGCCGGACCCGCCCCCTCTCCCTCCTTCCGCCTCAGTCTCCCCTGCGTGGCGGCGGAGGGCCGCGGCCTCCCAGCAGGAAGTCTGGGTCAGGGCCGCGGCCGATCCTCCTCCTCCTGTGCCCGCAGAGACGTCCAGATCGGAGACATCGTGACTGTGGGCGAGTGCAGGCCCCTCAGCAAGACCGTGAGGTTCAACGTGCTGAAGGTCACCAAGGCAGCCGGGACCAAGAAGCAGTTCCAGAAGTTCTGAGCCCCCCTGGCGGGGGCGGGGCGCGTGTGCCAGAGTGCCCGCTGTGGCCCTGCCAGCTGCTCTGCCAATAAAGACATCCTTTCCCTATAATCCGTGTCCTGTGCCTGTGTGACCCCCGCATCCCCACCTGCTGGGGACCCTTCCCCACTGTGGTCCTCGGCGCCCCGGCCGCAGCGGGCCTTGTGGCTCTGACTGCTGAGGGTGCAGACCCTCCAGCCGCCTCCCCTCTCCCCGGCTCCGGGACGGGACCAGAGACCCCGATTCTGGGGGCTTGGGCTCAAACCTCAGCAAGACGCACAGGGCCTGTGTTCTTCTGCCTCCTGGTGGAGTCAGGGGGGCTTCTGCCCGGCCCCCCCCTTTGGAAGAGCCCACAGGCCGGGAGGAGCTGGGGAGAGGGCCTGGGGGGCCTCCTGGCTCAAGCGGCTTACCCCCGACTCCCCATCCCCCACAGCCCGTACCCGGTCTCCGATGGACTCTGGTACGAGGGTTGGGAGATGGGGCTCCGGGACTGGCAGACGGGCTGGGCGGCTGCTGCTGCTGGCACTGGGGAGCTTTAAACCGGCCCCCCACCAATTGCCGGTGGCGCCCGCCCAGGGTGGGGGTGTGGCAGGTTCCTGTGAGAGGAAACCCAGGGGCCACATCAAAGCCCAGGCAGCAACAGGAAGTGCTCTTGGCCCCCACCCAGGATCCTGGGCTGGGGGAGACCCCACCCTTCTGTCCTGGCAAAGGGGTTCCAGTGCGGGGCACCCGAGGAGGTGGGGGGAGTGTAGCTGGCCGCCTCCAAGGCCCTGCGGAGCTCTGGCCTTCCCCAGCTCCCCCACACTCAGGGCCCAGCCCCGAGGGGCTCTCAGTGAGTGGCCAGTGGGCTCCTCACCCTCCAGCAGGGCACATTGTGGGAGTCCCCCTCTGGCACTCTGCCCAGTCAGGGAGACAGCCCTTCCCCCAGGACCAGAGTTCAAATCCAGCTCTGACAGCTTCCACTTTGGTCTACGAAGCAGGTCTGGTAACAATGGGGCCGGGGCACTCAGACCAGAGAGTAAATGGCAGCCCTTCTCGCTGCCCAGTGGGCGCCGGCCCTGGTTGTGGTCCTGTTGTGGGAACCCTCGGGCCGGACTGGGAAGCTGTTCTGGCAGATGTTCCAGCCCGCTGGCCAACGGCGAGCCCTTCCTGCGCTCTCCAGGCCCGGAGCGCATCCTGGGAATGGAAGGCAAGGGCCTGGAGCGACCACCCGAGGAGGACAGGGTGGGGATGGGGCGGGGAAGCTCTGGGGAGAGGGCTGAGGAACTTCCCCGGTTCTCGGGGCTGGGATCCTGCCCCCACTGCCTCCAAGGGCATAACCCTTGCCAGCCAGCACTGAGCCCTCAAGCGCTCGCCCTCGGCCCCAGAAAGTCAAAGAGCTGGGGCAGAGAGGGCACCGGCCCCGCAGACGGGTCTGAGCCTTGGTGAGCCCGAGATGCTCCAGGTCCTTTCTGCTCCAATCACCCTGGAGATTACTCCAGGAGGGGCTGGGAAGGGGAAATGAGGCTTTCTGGACACTGAAAAGACTGGGAGAATCAGTCCGCCTTTCCAGGGAGAGTCACACTTGGAGAGTCCTGCTGGTGTGCATTTATTAAGCGCCTGTGGTGTGCTGCCTAACTCCTGGAGGCAGCCCCAGGGGAGGCACTGAGGTGAAGCCAAGGTGGAACTCCAGCCGGTGGGAGGGAAGCAGGGAGAAGGGGAGCTCGGAGGTACCACCGGAGGAAGAAAAAGGATCCCACAGCCTGCCCTGGTGTTGGCTGGAAAGTACCCAGAAAAACCAGAAGATGCAGGGTGCATAAAAATAGCCCCAACCTTGGTTCCAAAGAAGGAGGAAGAGCTCTCAGGAGGGGGGCTCGGGGTGTGGACGCAGGGTGTGGAGCTGGTTTTGCTCAACTGCCTTTCTTTGTTTTCCTCTCAGTTTTTGTTTGTGGCAAGGGCTAGCCCAGTGGTTAGGGCAGAAGGTGTAGAAATGAAGGTGATTTGAGAACACATTGGAAAAAGGTTTTTAAGGAAACAAGTTTTGAAAGGTTCCTGGATAACGTGCAGTGGTAGTTCACTGATCCTGGCGAAGGCGGGAGGAAGGACGGGACGAGTTTGGGGTTATGAACGTGGGTGTCTGGAATGGGCGAGACCCTCAGCAGAGCTCGGGGTGTTTGGGGGACGGAGGGTCGTGACCCGCGGGGGTTTCTTTTTCCTTGCTCAGAGCTGTGATTTCCTAAGTGAGGTGGGATTCCGCTTTCCATAACCCTTAACCTCAGGAAAGAAGGAAGAGAACACAGCAACAAGATGCTCACGTGACCAATTGGCATGGACAGGGTGGTTCAAGTCAATTCTAAAAGGCTTGTGATGGCGAGAGCCTTCTCCCCTCCGAGACACTGTGGGGACTGAATGTGGACTACCATGCAGCGTTTCCCCTTCTTCTGTTGTTCACTTGCTTTTTCATTCTCATTTTCCCCTTTTAATCTGATTTTTCTTGTGTAGCGTGGCAATTGTGGAAATATAGAGAATTGCACATGTTTAACATATATTGATTGATTGTGTGCTGTCTCGGGAAGGAGGAAGACTCTGGAGCCCACTATGCATCTATTTGAAAATAAACAGCTAAGAGTGAAAGGAGCAGAACCAGGAGATCACTGTACACTTCAACAACAATACTGGATGAGGATGTATTCTGATGGAAAATGATAACATAGAGAAGAGCTAATCCAATTCCAACTGATCACTGATGGACAGAATCAGCTACACCCAGAGAAGGAACACTGGGAAATGAGTGTAAACTGTTTGCATTTTTTGTTTTCCTCGCCAGGTTATTTTTACCTTCCGAATCCAATTCTTCCTGTGCAACAATAACTACAAAAATTCGGTTCTGCACATATACATTGTACCTAGGATATACTATAAGATATTTAATATATATGGGAATGCCTGCCATCTAGGGGAGGAGGTGGAGGATGGGAAGGGAAACTTGGGAGCAGAAGGGAGTACAAGGGATAATGTTGTAAAAAATTACCCAGGCATATGTTCTTTAAAAAAATGTTATCATTATAAAATTAACCAAAAAAAGGAAAAAAGAAAATAAACAGCTAAAAGCAGATGCGATGGGGGAACGTGACTGCTCCGGCCCACAGTTGGCCCTTTTGGGGGCAGACGGCGGTTTCTGTCGGGAGTCTGTCGAGGATGGCTGTGTCGCTGGGAAGAGCAAGGCCGCCTGGCTGATGGAGGCCGACTCTGGCCCCATTGGCTTGCAGTCTGTTCTTCCTTCTGGAAGGGGACCATGACCACAGGAAGGCGGGACTGGGACGCTTGCGTGATATGGATCCAAGTAAGGGAGGCCGTGCGGTCAGCCTCCTCGCTTTGGGGCCGGCCAGGATGCAGCTAAGTCACCGGGAGAGCCCACACAATGGGCAGGATGGCACCCCTGGGCGGTGGGTGGAGTACAGCTCCACCTGGTGGGCAAATTCCGTCCTACTCCCTTGCTGGATAATTAATCAAGTGGCAGCCTGCCTTTCAGTAGGCCGCAGAGAGGATTCCACAGCGGACTGCTCTTGTTTCCTCCCTCCCATGCTCGTGGCAGAGTAAAGGAAAGCAGGGACACCAGGCGGGGAGGTCCGGGAGGATCCCCTTCCCCAGTCCAAACAGGCCGCCATTCCCAGCCGTGTGCCCCGAGCAAGCCCCTTCACCCTGTTTGCCTCAGTATCCTCATCTGCAAAATGAGCTGCAGAAACAAATGGTAAATCAGGCCAGTATCTGCCAAGAAAACCCTGAGTGGAACGCGAGTGGAAAACAAATCAGAACTTGAACTCGGAGCAGAAGTGCTGCTCTGCAGACCACAGCGGCTGCCTTCCTCTCTGGGGGCCTGGCATCTGAGGGCACGAGCACGAGCCCACCCATTTTCTGTGGGCCACTTCCTGGGGCTTCCTTGGTTACGGGAAGAAGGATGGGGCAATGGGGCGAAGCTGCAAGGAGGCAGATTTAAGCCTCACTGATGTAAGCAAAAAAAAAAGAAGAAATCCCGGCGACTGCAGCTGTCCCCGCGTGGGCCGGGCTCTTTGTAAAGGTAGCGGCTCCCTCACTGGCTGCTTTTCCTTGTGAGCAGGCTTGCAGTCGAGGACTAGGAGGAGGACCCCCGCTGGGTACGGGAAAGGCCTCCTGTGGAGCGTGAGGCTCTCTCTGGGTCGCCAAGGAAGCCGAGGTGAGGAGGGGGTGCTCGGAAAGGCCTGGGCAGGGAAGTGGAGGCTCCTGGAGGAGCGGGAGCTATTGAGCTGAATCGGAGTGTTCTAGAAGCGGGGCGAGGGGGAAGAAGATTGGAAAGGTAGGCTTGGACAGGTTAGGAAAGCCTAGATGGCCACCAGTGGGGTTCCTATGGGACTCTAAAGGGTGCCGCTCTCTGGAGGTTACATGTGTTTCTTGGGGAAATTCCCTTTGGCAGTGGAACAACAGAGGGAGACCGGTGAGCACCGACGGGTAGTTTAAAAAACTTACAGCTGAGGAAACTGAGGTAGAAGTTAAGAGCCCCCCGTCACACAAGCAGGGGCTGATTGCGAGCTTTGGAAGCTCGGTGACGGAGAAGATGGAGCCGGTGATCGCGGAGCGAGCGGGAAAGGGTGGAAGCCGGGGCCTGGGGGGATCACCAGCTCTGGTTTGGACCCGTTGGGCTCCACGGCAGGGACGTCACGCTCCAATAGGAAGGAGCCCCACAGAGCAGACTAAGCGTCTCCCCCCCGCTGTACTGAGCCACAGGCTCGGCTCTGTTTTTAGCTATTCCCGGTTACTTTTGCCTCCTCACACTGTCTGTTCTACATTTTAATTTGTTTTGCTAATTTCTCCGTTACTTTTGTTCCTTGTGTCCCCGCGGTCTCCGTCCTGTTGTATTTAGTGTCCAACCCTCCCCGTCACTGTCCCCGCGGGCTGGCCGTGCGTGACACCCGGCGAGGGAGGTGCAGCGGCCCGGAGCTGGGGGGGCGCGTGGAAGGCAAATGGAACGGTGCGGCGAGGCAGAGCTTCGATGAGACGGGGATTGAGCGCCTCCTCTCTGCCAGCACCGGTTCAGCAGCGGGCCCACCGTCCCCGGCCCCACGGACGGGGTCCCCAGCTCCGCGCCGGGCCGGGCCGCCCCAGCAGCCTGCGGAGGGGCGGCCCCGGAGCCCGCGAGGCTCCTCCCAGCAGGTGTTTCCGCCGAAGCCGCGGCCCCGCCCCCCGAGGCCGGTTATTTACCTCGGGAGCGGGCGCGCGCTTGGCTCCACCCCGCTGTTTTTGTGACTTGGGCTCCCACGGGGCCAGAGGGGGCGGACCCCGGCGGAAGCCCGGCCCCTTTCCCGCCCTAGTCCCCCCCCCTCACTCCCCACCCCTCCCTCGGAAAAAGTACCGATCGCCCGGTCCCGCACAGTCCCGGGCCAGATAGACAGGCAGAGCCCCGCCCCGCCCCCCGCTGCCCGAGGTGTCCGTCAGGAGGGCCGGGGCTGGCAGCCCGACGGGCGAGGCTGGCCTTTGACCTTGGGCACAAGCTGTCCCTCTGCAGTTCGGGACGTTAGAGGGGGAGGGAGGGCAGTTTTGGCCAGGTCTCCGCCCACTCCCTGAGGGGAAGTGGGCCAGGGGCCATTCCGGGAAGGGAGGCGGGGTGGGGGGCCAGGCGCAGAAGGAGCTGGAGTGGAACGGAAGCGGGAGAGGCCGAGCTCCAGCCGGGGTGGGCTGGGTGGGGGAGGCAGGATGCAGTAGGGGAAGTGCCCGAGGTCTGTCACGAGAGTCCTTGGCCAGCGCCAGCGAGGCGGGCCGGACGGGCGACTCGGGAGGGACGCGGACTTCGGAGTGCCCCGAGGGGGCGGGGAGCGCGGCTGCCCGGGGCAGGAGGGACGAGGCCGGGCCCGAGGGTCCTGGGGGGCGTGGCCGGGCTCCGGGATCCCCCTGCGGCAAGTGGGGAAGGCTGGGCAGAGGCCGAGGGGTTCTCCTGGGGGCTAGCTCCGGGCCCCTTGTGGGCCTCCCTGGGTGGGGGGGGATCCATGGCTTTCCTGTAGTGGCTCTTGGGAGGGCCTTTCCCGTTCCTGCTGGGTGCACTGGTTCTGGTCAGGTAGCCCAGGCCCTGTGGGGCCTGTGACTCAGTTTCTCCCTTCAGGTCTCACAATGGCAAGTCCCTCTCCTAAGCCCCAGAATCTCCCCTTCCTGGCGCTGCTGTTCTTCCCGTTGCTGAGGGCGTTGAGTGCAGGTGAGGGAGGAAGGAAGGGAAGCTCGAGCCTTGGGTGGCAGATTTGGGTGGCAGGGCTGGGGTCATCGAAGGCCCCCCTTACGCCCCCTCCCCGTTTCCTGTTTGTCCTGGCCCTGGCTGATGGTTTCTTCTCCCTGTCTCTCCCCATACTGGTCGGCCCGGCCTTCTCTGGCTGCCCCCGTCGGTCCCTGTGACCTGGGCTTGGACCGGCAGGGACGCCATCCTTATTCTACCAGCTCACTGCAGTGTCAAGTGCCCCTCGGGGGACCCCCAAGTTCTGGGCCTCAGGATGGCTGGGTCCCCAGCTCTTCCTGACCTACAGCTCTGGCGGCAATGCTGAGCCTTGGGGGGCCTGGCGCTGGGAGTCTCAGGACGCCTGGTTTTGGGAGGAGGAGACATGGTACCTGAAGAAGCAAGAACGGTTGCTGCAGGAAGCCCTAAGGGTGTCCAAGGAGGGTGAGGTTGGAGGGTCGGTGGGCCGGGCTGGAGGGGGCTCCTGATAGCAACGGGCTCCCTGCCTCACGACCTTCTCTGGGGCCTTCTCTAGGGGCCCAGATTTTCCAGGGCCTGGTGGGCTGCCAGCTGAAGCCCGACAACTCATCTCAGGCGACTGCCCGATTTGCCCTGGACGGGGTGGACCTCCTGACCTTTGACCCCACAAGAAGAGATTGGTTTGGAGACTCGGTGGAGGCCTCCAATGTGAGGAATAGCTGGTTCAACGAGAGCCAGCTGGCCGAGAAGCAGGTGGAGTTCCTCCTCATCACCTGCCCCCAGAGACTCAAAAGTCACCTGCAGAGGGGCAAGAACAACTTCCAGTGGACAGGTATGTGGGCAGCCGGCGGCAGGGCTGGGCCCAGGTGAGAGAGGGCCTGGCAGCCTGGAGGTGGACCCAGAAAGTGGGCAGCGGGGTCCTGCCGTCCATTCCCAGAAGGGGCCCCGGGCCGAAGCCGAGCCCTCCCGCCGTGCGGTGGGGAAAGGAGGTGGCCCAGCGCGTGTGGATCACCTTGGGGAGCTCCAGGACCTGGGGTGTTCAGCCATTTTAGGCGGGTGGGCAATCCCAGTCGGGGCTTTCTTGGCAAACACCAGGCTGTCGGCCGTGGCCCTCTGCAGCTCATTTGCAGATGAGAACACTGGGACCCGAAGGGCTCTTGCCCTGTCCGGGCTACCCAGTGTCTGAGGGCTTTGAGTTGGGGGTGACCAGTCTGACTCCCTGGCCATCCTGTGCACTATGGCGCCCCCTGGAGGCCGTAGTGATCGTCCACTCCCTTCCCTGAAATGAGCCTCAGAGGAAGGCAGGCCCTCGGTGCCGGGGCTGGTGCCGGGGCTGGTCCCTTGGGTGGCTCTGACCCGGCCGTTTTCCTCAGAGGCCCCTGAGGTGCGAGCCAGAAGCCTCGTCGGGCCAGGGGCCGCCTTGTCCACGCTCAGTTGCCAGGCCTTCTTCTTCTTCCCCCCGGAGCTGGAGCTGAAGTTCCTCCGGGAGGGGAAGCCGGTGACAGAGCCCCCGGCCCGGCTGGAGCCGTGGCCCAATGGAGACGGCACCTTCCATTCCCGGGGCACTCTGCAAGTCCCCCTTGGGGACGAGGCCCTCTACAGCTGCACGGTCCAACACCCTGCACTGACCCGCTCCATCACCGTGAACTTTGGTAAGAGCAGGGGTCCCCTGGGGCCACAGGATCCTTGGCCCCATCTGGGAAGCGCTCTGTGCCCACTGATCCACGCCTTCCCCCCACCTGCAGAGACCCCTGGCCGACTCCCTCTGCCCATCAGAGTCAGTCTGGTGGCGGGCTCCTTGCTGTTGTTGGCGTGCCTGGCAGCCGTGGTGGCCTTCGTGATCTATCGGAAGAAGGGGGGCCGGCCAGGTGAGCCGGGGTCCGGGGTTAGCAGGGGCAGGGAGGGCCCGGCAGCCCCCCTCATCCCGGTTCCTTCTTGTCTCTCTTGCTCCCGTCAGCTCCGTGGATTTTCCGGCGGCGGCGCGCGGGAGACGACGTGGGGGCCCTGCTCCCAGCCCCCGGCTCTGCCCAGGATTCCGGCTCCTGAGCGGCTGGCGGCCAGTCTGTCTGCTGCCGTCCTCCCCTGGGGGAGGGGCACTACCCTTCCGCCTGGCCGGGGCTTGTGGCTGGAGGCAGCGGCATCTCCGGAAGAAGTCCCGGCCCCTGTCCCCGTGGCCCGCTCCAGGCAGCCCTCCCGGATTTCCCCTCTGACAGTGCAGAAATGTCCTTATGTCCCTCTCTCCCAAACAAAACAAGATGATGGGTCCCGATTTCCGCAGTCTCCTTTTCTTCCGCATTGGGTTTGGGGGTGCGGGATGCATTCACCGAATGGGGGGCGTCCGTCTCGGGGAAGTTCTTCCCGGCATCTAACCGGCTGCTCGCTTGCTGCAGGATTGGACGCTCAGCTCTCGGCCCGCCCACCCCCCGTGCCCCTCCCTCCGGCCCGGGCCCGGGCGGCTGGGAGTTGTAGTTTCCCGAGCGCTCCGAAGGCACGGCAGCCTGACGCCGTCCAAGCTGGGGCTGGGGAGGGAGCCCTCGAGCCGCCCCCGCCCCTCGGCTCCCACCCTGAGGACGTGGCGCCGCGAGCCCAATGAGCGCCCGAGAAGGGGGAGGCCCCGCCCCCACCCGGGGCCTGCGCGTCCGGATTGGCCGGGAGGCGGGGCCACGAGGAGCCAGCCAGACGGGCGGGGGGGATGAAAGGAGGGAGCGGGGCACGGAGCTGCCTCTGAGCCAGCGCCGAGGGACGGGACGGGCCGGGCCGGGCCGGGCCGGGGTGGTGAGGACCAGGTGGGGCGCGGGCCCCCGTACCCCACTCTCCCCAGTCCAGCCCTCAGGCAGCCCCGCTCTGGGCCCCTGCCCATTCTCCATCCTCCCCGTGGCCTTTCGGGGTCTGGGTCCCAGCCCCTCTCTGTCACCCCCTCCCCCAGCCTCAGTCCCCGGCATCCCCCTCCGTAATCTCGGCAGCCTGGCTGCCCCTCGGCCCTGTGCTGGAGCTGGTGCCCTTTCTGTGCCTCTGAGCCCCACCCCAACCTCGAACTTTTGGGGCCCTAACTCACTCTCTAGCTTGCCTTTGTCTCTGACTCCCTGTCTGTGGCTCCCTCCCCTAAGCCCCCAGCTCCCCCATGCGCCCCTGCCCATCTTCTAGCCCCGGGGAGGAGGCCTGCCCTATTTGCTAGCGGCCAACGCTGAGCTTCCTCCAGCCCCACTTTGGGCCCCCAAGGCCATCCCCGGCTCCTCTGTCCCCACCCCTCTCTTCCTCCGGGCCCTCCAACTGGATCCAGCTTCTCGTTCCCATCCGTCACCTCTCTGCCCGAAGACATGCATGAGCCTTTGCCCCCCCCCCCAGCTCCTATCTCCCCCTCCCAGGCCTCTCGCTGCCCCCTGCCCCCACCTTGCCCGTCCCAGCCCCCTTCAGGAGCCCCGGCCATCTGCTTCCCCATTGCCCTGGCCCCCGCACCCCGGGCACCATTGCCCCTTCACCAGCCGTTCCTAAACTGGTCCGTCTCCATCCCGAGCCCGCGGGGAACTTTTCCGCCTTCTCTTTTTTCTCGAGTCTCCATCTCATCCCTAGGCAACCCCTGGCTCCTCTGCTTCTGGCCCAGCAGCACCTCGTCTGCCTTCTATCCCCACACCTTGCTGGGTTCTTCCCATGTCACCCCCACTCCTGTCTGCAGGAGCCCCTCCTCAACCTCCCTCCTGCCTCTGTACCACTCATTGCCCGGCCCTGCCCCTTTGCCCTTCTGCGTCGCCTCCTCCTTTGTCCCTGGCAGGCTTCCCTCATCGCCCCTTTCCTGTTCTCGGCCCCCCCCCTTGCTGCCTCTTGACCTTCCCCTGGTCCCTGCCACATATGGCCCTGTCCATCCTGGGGCCAGTTCTCTGAGCTGTTGGACCTCTCCCCTCCAGGGATGACGTGGCTGTGGTCAGTGCTGCTGCTGGGGCTATCCCTGGCCAAAGGGGCGTGGGGCAAGCCCCCCCCGGACGCCGGGACCCCTCATTCAAGCCGGGTGCACCAGCAGGTCCCGCTGAGCGAAGCCAAACACGACGATGCCCACGGAGACTTCCAGTTTGACCACGAGGCCTTCCTGGGCCGCGAGGCGGCTCGGGAGTTTGACCAGCTCAGCCCGGAGGAGAGTAAAGCTCGGCTGGGGTACGAGGGGGGGCCTGGGCTAGTCTTCCCATCCCAAACCTTGGATGGGTCGGACATGGTGGGGGTGGGAAGTTAGCATCTCTTGCCATATAAGGAACAGCAGAAGAGGCTGTTTACCCCGGAGAGAGAAGGGCAAGGGGGGGGGGTTGTGAGGGGGCCGATCTGGCCTCCAGGACTTGGAAGGCTTGTGGGAGGGAGGGAGGAAGGATGAGCAGGAGGGGAGGCATGGGGGTGGGGCAGGGTTAGGGAGGAAGTAACTGGGAAAGAGACTTAGGCTCAATCTGGGAACCCCCCACCCCCCCCCCCAGGAGCAGAGAGCCATGGGGCAGGCTGGGGGGGAACCCTTCCCTGCCCACTTCTAGCCAACTCAGGATGGCCCCTTGGCCAGGCTGGGTTTAGTGAGGGGGCCACTGGGGCAGCCATTCAATGTGAAAACCAGCCCTAAAGCCAAGCTTCCTCTGACTGGGAGCTGGGCACCTCCAGGTAGGGCGGCTGGGGGGTCTGGGGCCGCCGGTGGCCAGCTCTGATGCCCCCCACCCGGGCCCCGCTGCAGGAAGATCGTAGACCGGATGGACCGAGACGGCGACGGCGACGGCTGGGTGTCCCTGGATGAACTGCGCGCCTGGATCGCACACACGCAGCAGCGCCACATCCGAGACTCGGTCACGTCGGCCTGGGACACCTACGACACCGACCAGGACGGCCGGGTGGGCTGGGGGGAGCTGCGCAACATCACCTACGGCCACTACCAGCCAGGTGAGCCTGGGGTCCCCGAGCCCTCTGTCCCTGCGGCCTGACCTGTGTCCCTGCCTCAGCCGGGGCTGCCAGGCCTCCCCTGGCCGGAGGCCCAATCTCCTGCTGCCCCATCCCCTCCTCAGGGACGGGCCCTCTCTGGTCCTGCTCCCCCTGCCCCAGGCCTCTCTACAGGGCTGCTTCAGCTTTTCCTCTGGAGCAGCCCCGCCAGGAAGTTCCCCTGAATGTTGTAGGACCCGAGTCAGTCACGGCCTCCCTCCTGGCTGGAACTGCCCCGTCTGCCATTTCCCTTGAGCCTCGAGGATGGAGCCCCTTGAGGAGTGCCTTCTCCCCTGGTCTCTTGACAAGGGGTGACTCCTACATCAATCCCCCGGCCCCTTTGAACCTTTTTCCTGACTCCCCCCTTGTCCCTACGAGGAGCCCTCCACTCCTCTCTCCAGTGGGGGAGGCGACCAGAAGCCCCCGGGGCTCCCGGGACCGGGCATCTGTGGCCGGGGCTTTCTCCCAATGGCCCAAAGCAGCCCCTGCTTCCCTGCGCCCCCCTCTCCAGGGCTAGGGCTTCTGCCCTCTTGCTCCCCCGCTGCCTTCAGGGCCTCTGCTTCAGCTCCTGGCCCTGCCTTCCCCCTCCTGACTTGGTTTTCCCTCCTGTCCTCCCTCCCCCAGGGGAGGAATTCTCGGACGTGGAGGATGCAGACACCTACAAGAAGCTCCTGGCCCGAGATGAGCGGCGATTCCGAGCGGCCGACCAAGATGGCGACTCGCAGGCCACCAGGGAGGAGTTCACGGCCTTCTTGCATCCGGAGGAGTTCCCCCACATGCGAGACATCGTCATTGCTGTGAGGATGCAGGCGCTGCCCCTCCCCGGCCTCCCTCTGGGTGTCTGTGGGGGGCCCGGATTTGCTAGCCCTTCTTCCCTGGGCCCATTGGGTCGCTTCTTGGGCCCGACTCCTCGCCTCTGGGAGGGGAGACCCCGATAAGGTGACCCCTCAGGGCCCCCTGTCCCAAGTCTATGACCCCATAACCCTCAAGCCTGGCTCCTCCTTTTCCCTCAGGAGACCCTGGAGGATTTAGACAGAAATGGAGACGGCTACGTGCAAGTGGACGAATACATAGGTGAGGGGGCTCCACCTTGGGGAGGGACCCGCTGCCCTGGCTCGGAGGGAGGCTGACGTCCTTTGCCCTTCTCCCCACATGCCCAGCGGACCTGTACTCCCCGGAGCCGGACGGAGGCGAGGAGCCCGCCTGGGTGCAGACGGAACGGCAACAGTTCCGAGACTTTCGGGACCTGAATGGGGACGGGCACCTGGATGGGCGCGAGGTTGGCCACTGGGTGCTGCCCCCGGCCCAGGACCAGCCGCTGGTGGAGGCCAATCACCTGCTGCAGGAGAGCGACACTGACAAGGTAGGGAGCCCCAGGGAGGCCGGGCTGGGGGCTGCGGGAGACTCCCAGTGTTCACTTCTCCCAGCCCCGGCCCGGCACCTGATAGAGCCTTCCCACAGGACGGACGCCTGAGCAAACAGGAGATCCTGGGCAACTGGAACATGTTTGTGGGCAGCCAGGCCACCAACTACGGCGAGGACCTGACTCGGCACCACGACGAGCTCTGAGCACTCCCAAGCCCAGGGACTCAGCAACCAGGGGTCTGGCCCCCGGTCCTCCCAGCCACTCCCAGCAGCACTTGGGAACCGCTGCTATAAAATGTCATTTTCAGTCCCATACTCTGGCCCCGCCTACACTCCCCCCCCCCCCCCAAGACACAAGCTCCCATTACCCATAGGTAGTGAGCATTGGGGCACTGTGTGCCAAGCCTCTGGCTAGGCACTGGAGACCTGAAGGGGAAACAAAAAGTATGGGCTCTGCCCCAAGGTCCCTTGGGCCTGCCTGCCCTGCTCCCAGCCCCCGAAGCCTAGGTTCCTGGCAGAGAACCCAGGGCCTGGGGGTCCTGACTGGAGGCTCTGAGCATCTTCTGGGGATCCTGAACACTCTTCCTCTCTGGAGGACATGGGGGGGGGCAGCTTCCCAAGTCACAACCCCGAGCCTTGCAGGCCTGGCTGGCAGCATCAGCATGGGCACCGGGCCCCCAGGTGCCAGCGGGCAGAACGTCTGAGCCCTAGCCCAGCAGGAAGGCCCGATTCGCGTTCTCCCCTCCTTGTCCAGACTCAGACAGATGGAGGGGAGGAGGGGCTGCAATAAAAGCTGAGGCCTTAACTTCTCTGAGTCTGGCCTGTTTTGGGGGCACTGGCAGGGGGATGCCTGGGTGCCTGCTACCTCTCAGGGGCGCCAAGGAACCGGAGGCCAACACCTTTATTATCCATTTGCTCCATCCAGAACCAGTCCTGTTTGCCTCCCTCCCCACAGGCCTCTTCAGGCTTGCATCACGGGGCGAGACTTCTTGGCTTCCAGCTGCACCCCAGAACCTGCGAAGCCCGTTCCGCCCTAGGGAAGAGGACAAACAGGGGGTTACTGGCGGTGATGGGTGCCGGAGCCGGGGGGCAGGGGCTGGCCTTGGCCAGAGAGGGAGAAGGGGAAGGGCAGCAGAGACGGGCTGGGGCGAGTGCTCACCCTCTGCAGCAGGATGATGTCCTTGTCCGTTAACGGAGCCCCGCTGATGGGGTCCACCATGTCCTTGCGGATCAGGCGCTCCACACACTCCACGGTCACGACGGCCCCCCTGGAGAGGCGGGAGGGGAGGTTGGTGAGACGAGGCTCCGCGGGCCTCTCCCCGTCCCGGCCCCCAAAATGCCCCCAACTCACGAAGGCCGCAGGACGGCACAGGGGGTGGAGTTGCTCAGGCTGTCCCGAGTCACGGCGCAGACATAGCGCTCGCTGCGAGTGATCAGCCCCACCCGGTCCACGGAGCCGTCCACGGGTGTGAAGTGGACGGAGATGAGGTCCGACAGGCGCAGGGGCTTTCCCGACATTGGACACGTCACGACGCGTGACTGTTCCCGCCACATGTGGAGAACAAAGGAGAGGAGGGCTCAGAGGAGGGTTCGGGGACTCCCTTGGCATGGGGATCGGGTGGGTCGGGGGAGAATTCTCTCACCGGCTTTTCCAGCTTGCTGGCCTTAGCCTCCGGGGTCAGCGATGGGATCCAGAAGCTGGGTAACTCCTTTGCCTTGTCCTTGTCCTTGTCCTTGTCCCCGGCCTCAGGGGTCGAGCTGGGTCCTGGGAGACAAGAAAACCTTTTGGTGGGTTCAGGGGCGCTCAGCCCTGTGGGGCAGAGAGCAGGGGTGGTCCTCTGGCCTTTCCTCACCTGGGCCGGCCCCCGTCCGAGGAGTGAAAGGGTTGAGGGGCCGGCTGACAATGGCCGCCTCCTTCTCCAGAAAGCCCCGAAGCTGGTCCTGGGCGGCCGCCCGGCTCAGCTCCCGCCGTTCCTCTTGCTGCGCCCCTCGCTGCTTTTCATATGCCTGGGGGGGGGGGCAGGAGGAAGATCAGCCCTGTTGCCGGGGGCTCCTTCCCCTCTGAGCCCCCCAGGTTTCCCCTTCTCTAACTCCGTCAGGGGCCCTTTACCTTCATCTGCCGGGCAATCTCGCGTTTCTGGTGCAGGATATATTCCAGGATCGCCTCTCGCTCATACAGGAAGCCATCGGGGCTGCAAGGCACAGGGGTGGGTCAGCACACAAGGAGTAGGAAAGGGCTCTGGAGACCCAGCATTCCCATCCAGGGGCACCAGGGTAGGAACAGAGACGCTCGAGCGCTTGTGGGTTCGCACAAAGAACTATGACAAGCAGAGTGGAGGGCCAGGCCGGGGCAAGGACGGCCTAGGCTGCCGGGGCTCAGAGAGCCTCCCAGAATCCACTCGGACCCATGCATCTGTCTCCCACCGCCATGCACTGGCCCCCTCCCAAGGCTCAACTCAAGGGTTCCCTCCTACAAGAGGTTTCCAGATTTCTTTTAACTTTTTGTCATTCTTGCCCCTGCTGCCCACCCATCTGCCCATCTGCTGAGCCCAGCCCCAGGCCCCAGGAGAGTGGAGGCAGCTAGAGGGTCAGGCCGGGCCAAGGACGAGTGAGGGCAGTGCCCGTGGGCAGGGGCCCTGGGCTAGGGCCCGGCTTTTTGGAAGGAACAAGGACCCACCCCTTCCCCGGCTCACGTGACAACGGGGTCATGGCAGGGCTGCAGGGAGAGGCAGCAGCAGTCGAAGTCTTTGACGGCGTCCCGGCTCAGGCGCACATTCTGGGTTCCGTAGCCTGAGGCCGCTGGAAGGGGAGATGGAGGCCTGGGGGTCACGGGTCGGGATCACCCCCACCCCAAGGAGGAGGGCCGTGCCCCGACTGCCCCAGCCCCTTTGCCATCACCTGTGTCCTTTTTCTTCTCGTGATATGTGTATACTGCGCCCGCAGTGCAGTTCTTCCCGTGACGGGTCATCCTGGGAGGAGAGAAAGCAGCCTGTCTGTGCTGGGGGGCTCTCCAAGGGCAAGTCCCCCTTACAGGGGTATCGACCGGGCCTGTGAGCCTCCGAGGAGGCGAGAGGGCTCCCGCTGAGGGAGCGGGCCTGCCTTCAGGAAGCAGAAATTCCGCTGAGTGGGGGCGAGCAGGCAGCCCAGATGCGCCAGGCCCTGCTGCCCTAGCTCTGGGCACCGCTCTCGTGGGCACCGCTCCGGACCTCGGCGTCAACTTCCAAGGCCCTGCCCGGCTCTTTGTGGCACGCCCAGGCCCTTCCTCCTCCCTGACCACTGCCAAGTGTGGCTGCGAGCCCGCGCTTCTTCACCCTCCTTTTCTCTAGATGCTCCTGCACCAGTCAATCAAACCCTCTGGGCACTGAACCCAGGAAGCACCTGAGAAAAGTCTCCCGGGGGGCTCTGCAGCCGGAGTCCCTTCACAACATCTCCCTCAGCCCGACACTCGGCGATGGCCCCACGTGCACCCCCGGGTCCCTGCCACCCGCCTGGCTCTGCCAGGGTATTGTGGGGGGTTTCTCAGTCCCTCCCTCCCCGTCCCTTCTGTCCCCCAGCTCCCACAGCTTCATCCTGCGGATTCGTTTGCGTATCACTGCCCTTGCTCCAGATTCTAGTTCCCAGATCTGCCGCCCCCCTTTCTTTCAAGACCAATGCAGGCCTGGCAGCCCATCTAGGCCCCCAGCAGAGGAAGCAGCCCCGGGCAGAGCTGGCTGGCTCCTCACACAGGGCACCGGGGCCCAGGCCTCTGTACTGTCGGCCTCCAGCGCGAAGCCTTCCCGACGCCCTGGTGAGCTCCCGCCCAGATAGAAAGCTCCCGGAGGTACCATGGGCAGGGTGAAGCGGGAGTCCCAGGCCCTTGGGGTGAGCTCTGGCTTTTGCCAGTCGCAAGCCACAGGATCCTGGGCCTACCTGAAGTACCTCGAGGCTCTCCCACACCCGGGGCTACACGGTCCCTCCCCCGCAGGCTTGTCTCACTCTAGCAACGGGAGGCTGTGGCAACCAAGGGGCACGTTAGACGGCTGCACTGGACAGCCCAGGTTCCCCCACGGCGAGAGCCAACCCTAGTGGAGCTGGGCCTTGCTTGGCAGGCCGCTGCCTTCCCGCCCTGGCCCGGATGACTGATGGCCGGCTGTTAGGTTCTTCCTAAGTGCTAATGAGATAATGAGATATTAGGTTCTTACTAAGTTCTAAGTCAGTACTTGACAATTCTCTAGTTCCGGCCTTTCCTGGGAGTTTGACTTGTGAATTCCTGGGAAGAGCTTGCATGCTTAGGAGGAGCAAGTTCATTGGTTGAAGTAATTTTTCCCAGAAGCCCTTGCATTATCCATGCCATTCTCTGGGAGGATAAAAGAGGGCAGCTCTGGAGGAAAAGGGAGTCTCTGCTCTAGACCAGACTTGAGGCAGCTCTCTGCAGGAAGGGAAATCACCTCTCCTTGGAATATTTGTGTTTAGGAGGGAGGTGGTCTGAGTCTTAGTAATAGGTTGCCTTTGATAATAGTGGAAGAGGTAGATTCCCACACTACATGTCTAGTAATAGAAACGTAAGATGCCAACTTGTAACGTGCTGTTGTCTCCAGAAGCTGCCGATCGCTCTCTGGGAGGAGATCTGCTGTGTCAACTCAAATCTCTCAGACAGATTCTTCTTCCTGCAGAGAGCACCTCAAGTCTGGTCCAGAAACCAACAACCTTTTTCCTCCAGAGCTGCCCTCTTTATCCTCCCAGAGAATGGGCGTGGGATAATGCAAGGGCTTCTGGGAAAAATTACTTCAACCAATGAACTCTCCTAAGCATGCAAGCTCTTCCCCAGTAAAGGCTGGAACTAGAGAATTGTTAAGTACTGACTTAGCACTTAGTAAGAACCTAATATCTCATTATCTCATTAGCACTTAGTAAGAACTTAAGAGCCGGCTGGCAAGTCACTGCTGAGGGGTCCTTGTACTCCTGGGCTCCCCTCTACATGATGAGCCTCCCAAATCCCACAGCCTCCCTGAAGGCCTCCAAGCTCGTCCCCTTCCCTGTGCACACAGTCTCTTCCTCTATCTCCTGCCAAAACGTGGCTAGCTTGAGTGGCCAGAAAAGAGCTTCCCAGACAGCGATCTGACCCCGGGGAGGCTCCAGGGCCCCCACAGCCGACACCGAGTCTTCCTGGTTCTGAATCAGGGCTCCAGACAGCGAGGCCCAAGCACACGCTAGCTGCCTTTGGGATGTGAAGGACAACGGCGCAGGAAAGCCCTGTGTTTGGATTTCTGTGGCTGCAGGTCGCAGCACTTTTTTTTTTTTTTTGGGGGGGGGGGTGATGGATGCAAGATGCTGACTTTGGATGAGCCACAGGAGATGGTCCTTAACTGCTGAAGCCGGTCAGGAGCGAGCTGGACTCCTCGGGGATCCTAAAGCCAAAGTAGCTGGACCAGACGGCCACTGGGGCTCTTTCCAGACCAGAACCTCAGGGGTTCTGGGAAAACCCAGCTCAAACACCTCCCCCAAGGCGACAGCCCGACACTCCTGGGCATGGCGCTCCGGGGGAGGGAACCTGCGTCTCCTGAACATTCTGTCTCCTCCCAGCACAGAGCAAGTAGACACCAAGTGCTTATGAATGAAAGTAGGAAGCCCAGGTCCCATAAATACTAGGAAGTCATTTTCTCGTGCTGATTTTCAGGCCTCTAAGATCTCATCTTCCAGAGTTCAAATCTGGTTCCTTCTAGCTGTGTGGCCCTAGGCAAATCATTTCATCGGATGCCTCAGTTTCCTCATCTGTAAAACCATCTTGAGGAGGAAATGGCAAACCACTATCTGAAAAGAAAGAGATCCAGCATCTTTGCTAAGAAAACGCTAAATGGGCTCATTGAAAGTCAGAGACAGCCACAAGAGGCGGGGCTCAGGGTTTTTCCTTTCCGCAGCGTGCGCATTCCACGCCAGGACACCTTGAATGAGCATCATTCTAAAAAGCTAACGGCCTAGTCTGCAACGTCAGCCTTCGGAAACCTGGTGGCCCAGCGTTCCCTGCTTTCCCACGGCCTGCCCAGGGGGCAAGCCGTGCAACATATGCTACACGGGGGAGAAATATATGTTAAATAGATGCATACAGGGGTATTCCATGGTCGCGCTGCACAAGAAAAATCAAATCAAACCAAGAGACAGAGACAGAGACAGAGAGAGAGACAGAGACAGACAGAGACAGAGACAGAGAGAGAGAGACAGAGAGACAGAGACAGAGAGAGAGAGACAGACAGAGAGAGACAGACACAGAGACAGAGACAGAGAGAGAGACAGAGACAGACACAGAGAGACAGAGAGACACGGAGACAGAGACAGACAGAGAGAGACAGAGACACACAGAGACAGAGAGACACGGAGACAGAGACAGAGAGACACGGAGACAGAGACAGAGAGAGAGACAGAGACAGACAGAGAGAGACAGAGAGAGAGAGACAGACAGAGACAGAGACAGACAGAGAGACACGGAGACAGAGACAGAGAGAGAGACAGACAGACAGAGAGAGAGAGGAGAGAGAGGAGGGGGGAGAAATGCAAGCAAACATAGACAGAGAGTGAGAGGCGATGCCGTGACCCGCACTCGGTCCCACGGCCTCTCAGGGCGCAGGGGACCGCCCCACGGGATGGGGAGCGCTTCAAGGATGAATGCTGAACATTAGGCACGTCCATGCTTTGAAAATAAAAAGCCTTAATGAAAAAGGAAAGGGAAAAGCCCCTGTGAGCCACTGAGTCCCCACAGGCCTCTCTCCGTCTGTGGGATCTGGCGCACGGTCTCCCTGCGGGAGAGCCTCAGAATACATCCTCCTACAGTCGCCCCGCCCGCGCCCTCTGCATCAGGCCCGAGCCTCGGCTGTCAGGGACCCAGCGGCAGTTCGCAGGAGGAGGGGGAGCGGCTGGGAGGCGGAGCTGAGGACCGGGACCTCTCCCATCAGACTTGGGACGGGGTCTCCCCTTGGCCGCTTCCTCCCACGTTTCTCACGGGACACGCGGGAAGGGCCGCGAGCGCTTGGAACACGGTCTCACAAAAAGCGAATGTTGGAAACTGAGTCTACTCGGAGAGACTCGAGGCTACGGAGGAAACCTGCCCGTGGCTGCTTGTTAACAAGCGGGGGCCACCGTGGCCTGTCCCCCGCCGGTGGGCGCGGAGGCTCCCGGGCCGCCCCATCTTCTGCCCCGGCGCTCTCCCCCCCCCCCCCCGGGGCAGCCCCCCGCGGTTTCCGAGGACCGGGCCCTGCGCCCCCGGCTGACCCGGCGCCACGGACCTCACCCCCGGGCTGCGCCCCGCCCCCCCGCCCCCTCCCCGATTACGGCCCCACAGCGCCCGACGCCGGGATCTCCGAGCCCAGGCAAGCCTGGGGCGCTCCGCTCACCTCAGCCGGGGATCTCCAAGCGCGACCAGAAGCCTCCGAACGCTGGCTCTCAGCGGCACAGCAACAGTTCCTGAGTCAACAAGCAACCGGAAGTGACGCCGCCAAAGCCCGCCCCTCGGCCGGCCGCCCACTTCCGCCTCTCCCGGAAGCGCACGGCTCACGAGCGTCCGCCGCTTGTCCTCCCCTAGTCTCCGTCCCCCCCGGGCCCGCGGTGCGCGCATCCGAGGTTCCGGGACGGGGGAGGCGGGGGCGGGGCTGGAGGCCCGGGCCCCACCCCCGGGACCTGGGCACCTTCTGGGCCCGGCCGGCTCTGGGCTCCAGCTGCTCGCGGCCCAAAGGGCTGGGTGACAGCGGGCCATTCCCAGACCCCCGACAAGGGGTGTCAGTTCCCTCCTCTGGCCATGGTGGGGGGGGTGTACGGTGGGGGTCGGAGGGAAGGCTCGGTTGGGAGCTGCCGCGCCGGCCAGCTCCCCTCGCTCAGGCGGGGGGAAGCGCACCCCAGGCCTTGCCCCGGGCCCTCAGGCCCGGGGTCAGGGTCAAGTCCATCCTCCTCTCTGGCTCCTTTAAACGCCCGGGCCTCACCTGGGCCCCTCCCCTTCCAGGTGAGCTCTGGGGCTCCGCCTCTTCTCAGCTGGGCCGGCCACCTAGGGCCTCCGGGAGCCGGGACCTGCTCCCTCCCCTGCCCCCCAGCCCCCAGCCCGGGTCCTAGTGGTGCCCCCTCTGGGCAGGTGAGTGAGGGAGGGAGCCTTCCCCTGGGCCTGCCCCCTCTCGGGGCCAGCCCCCGCCCCACTCCTCCAGGGCTCAGGGGTTCTGCCTCGCCCCCCTTCTCCCCGCTGGGAACCCTCGCTCGGCCTTCGGGGCTCAGCAGCTGTCCAGGCCTCCACTTAGCCCCTGGCTCCCTTGGCAACTCCAGCCTAGCCCCCTTGGAAACTCGGGGTCTCAGCCCCCCCCAGCTCTGTGTGTGCCCGGACCTCCGTCGTGGGCGTGGTGTGTGACCCTGGGGAGCCAGCCCGGGCGGGGGATTCCGAGTGGGGGTGGGGAGGGAGAGCTGGAAAAGGACCTGTCTACCTGCCTGCCAGCCACCTCTGCCCTGGCCCCGAGGCCCCCTAGCGGGGAGAGCGGGGCTCCTGCCGGGGCTGCTCGGGTGTACGCGTCGGGAAGCAAAGGCCACATCTTTATCCAGAGAATGACTTTTTCTGCCTTGTGGATGGCTTCCCCAGGCTGCCTGTCTGTACCCCGCTATGAGGGGCTTCCCCTTCCTGCTACTGCTATACCTTGGGCTGACTCCTTCTCAAGCCCCCCAAGCTGGCCTGGAGAAAGAGCACGGTGAGTGTCTGAGGAAGGGAGGAAGGGGAAACTGAGGCAGACACAGCTGCCCCTCCCCCCGGGAAGCAGGGATCTGGCCCCGGACCCTGAGACACAGCGGAGCCCCGGAGCCATTGGGGCCACTGCTCCCATTGTGGGCATGTGAGAGGTAATCCCCCCCATTCTTTCCCGGGCTACTTGTACCTCGCCTATTATTAGCCCCTCACCCCTTCCCCCACTCAGACCGAGCCCAGCTACTCACAGTGGCCGTGCCTGACTGCAGGTTCTGAGGCTGGCCCAGACCCCACAGCTGTGTTCCTAGGAGCCCCCAGAGCCCAGCATTTCCTGGGGAGCGGGCCAGGACCCCGGCGCCTGCCCCGGGCAAATCACTGGGATTTGGAACTCCTGACCCCTGGGAACTTGGAACGGGAATGCTGGGAGGAGCGATGCTCCTGGGAAGAGGCTCGCGAGGTCTTTGAAGACAGGACCTTGACGGTAAGTCGGGGTCCGGCAGATAGGAACTTAAGCCTGGCCCTGGCCCGCCCAGGAGTCAGAGTCCCAGAGGGCCAGGGTTTGTAGAGCGCCAGCCATGGTGGGCTAAGGCGAAGGCCCGGGGGTCCAGGGTAGCCGAAGAACCAGGGTCAGGGAAGTGACCTGAGGGACCAGGAAACTGGGGCCTTTTCCTTAGGGGTGATGGGTGGGGCTGAGACTGGTGACAAGCGGAAGAAGAGCAGGGATCCGTGTCGGGAGGGCCCCGTGATGGAGTTTGGAGCTTAGCACTAGAGTGAGCAAGGGCTGGGCTTGGAAAGGAACGGGGAAGTAGGGGGCCATCCTCTGGGGAGGGGAGGGAAGGAGCCAGAATCTGTAAGGGGGAAGGGCTGCCAGAAAGTAGGTGGCCCCTGGAGAGCGTAGCCATCACAGAAAAAGTCTCCTGGGGCCTGCAGGGGGTCTGCATGGGTGGGCTCCCCCAACTTTGCCGGTTCGGTCTGAGGAGGAATGGGGCCTAAAGTGCTCTCGAAGTTCTGGGCCAGCAGGAGGACCAGGGAAGGGGGCGGTTCCTGGGGGAGGGGTGGAGTCCAAGAGGGGGAGGCCCCAAGGGGGCAGGCCCTGCCAGGACTGGGGGGGGGGGTAGAGCTAATCTGCCTGTTTCTGCCCCAGGATAAATTCTGGAAGACCTATCTCTATAATGGGAAGGGGGGCGCTGGTGAGTACTCTGCTAACTCGCGGGGACCCCACCCCATTACTGTGAACCCCACCCAGGAGGAAGTCCCAGGAGGCCGGAGCCCACCCCTTCCTTAGGGACTCAACTCTTTTCTAGTGGATCTGGGCCAGGTCTGGGCCCTTCCCTCACCCCGAAGCCAAGCCTTAAATGGCCCAGCTGAGCTGGGGAGCCGGAGGCCTCCGGAACCGGGCCGGCCCACCACCTTGTCATCCTTCTTGGCCGGGCTCCCTTCCAAGCACTTCTCGGGCTGGCCGAGCCAGCCTTCTTATGTTCCTCAGGGGCAACATCCTGCTCCCTCTCCTCTGCCAACTTTCTCCCACTTTCGCTCCGTAGGATGCCAGCGTTTCCTTGTAGGGTTAGCTCTCGGTCTCCAGCTGCCGGCTGGCAGCTGCTTTGGAAGCAGCCAACCCCTGCGGTTGGCTTACATTCACCGGGGTGAGCCCCTGCTCAGGGGGGCAGGCCGTATCCACTACATTTACTTTGTACATTGCTAGGGTTACTTTGTTTCTACTTCTCCTCAGACGCATTTATCCTGGAAGCCATGCGTCAGTTTTTTTGTCTTTGTATCCTCTAGATGGGAGGAACTGGCCCAGTCTCACCTTAATTAAATGTTTATTGATCAAAAAGTAACACTAGGGGCAGCTGGGTGGCAGAGGATAGAGCAGCAGTCCTGAAGTCAGGAGGCCCTGAGTTCAAATTTGCCTTCAGACACTTAATCCTTCCTGGCTGGGTCACCCTGGCCAAGTCACTTAACCCCAATTGTCTCAGCAAAAAAAAAAAAAAAATAAAAAAAAATAAACAAAAAAAAAAACCAATAACTGGCGGTGGAAGAGATAAGCATCAGGTTTGAGGAGAGACTATACAAAGGAGTAGATGAAAAAAGTGAAATTTACTGGGTTAACCCCTGTCCCTAGAGCTCCTGGGACAGGGGATACTATGTATCCACCTACAATTACTTTGTATATTACAGGAGGCTGCTTAGGGTTACTTTGTATCTATTTGTTTCCACTTCTCTGCAGACAGTTTCTCCTTAGCAAACATTGTGGGGTTTTTGTCTTTGTATCCTCTGGATGGGAGTAACTGGCTCAATCTCACCTTAGTTAAATGTTTCTTGGTCAAAAAGTAACAAGCAGCAGAGTGGGAGAGAGAAGCACCAGGTTTGAGGAGAGTCTGTACAAAATACAGGGGAAGAAAATTCAGGTGGATTTCTGGGCCTCCCCGGAAGGGCTCAGAACCAGGAAAGACCTTTAGGAGTTGAACCTGGATCAGAATGAGGGATTCTAGGAAGGAGACCTAAGACCATGAGAACTAAGACCAAGGAAGATGGGTGCTCCCTAACAATGGTACCAGCCCAATGAGGCTGGTAAATTCTGCAGCCCCCAAACCCTAACAAAACAAAGTTCCCCCATCAGGAAGGTGACCCTAATCACAGGGGAGGTGGGAAGCCATTCTTTTTTCCAATTTTTAAAAAATGGGAAATCATTCTACGGGGTTCATTCCCAGCTGGTGAGGCTGGAGACCTGTGGGGGCTTGTTGCCCCTCACCCCGGAGCCCAGAACCTCATCTTAAGGAACTGCAATTGGACTGAGGGCCCAGATCCAGGTGAGAATGAGGTCTCGGGGCTTCCAGTACCTGACCCGGCCCCTCCTTTCCTTTCCAACAGGGCACGGACGGGTGGATGTAGCAGCGCTGACCGTGGGGCTGGGAACTGGGCTGCTGGTCTTGCTCCTGGCAGCCCTGGGCACGTTCTGGTATCTGCATAGGAGGAGGCAACTGGGTCGAAACCCGGGGTCCTTTCCCCAAAGGTGAGGGACTGGGTGAGCAGAGAGGTGGACCTGGGGGGGCTGATTGGGATGGGACTGACGGCAAAGGCTAGGCTCGAGGCTCGGGGGCCTGGGGGACGTGGCTCTGGGCGCCAGTTTTTGGAGGAAGCCTGGGGCCCTTGGATGGGTGGGCCAGAATGAATGAGTTTTTTCTTTCGGTTTCTTCGTGGTAGTGCGTCACCCTCGGTGACCTGGTCTTGGCCAGTGACACTCCGCAATGTTATCGTGCTCTCTTCTACAGCTTTCTCTCTCCTCGCTTCCCTCTAACTTTTAAGGCCGCTTCCCTCCCTCCTCTCCCATCCTTTCTCTCCCCCTCCCTCCTCTCTCTTGGGTCTGCCCCTTCAGGGACCGACTGTCTTTCGCCCCCCGCAGCGCTTTCCCGGTGATGGAGGATCTGCCCTTGACTCCTCCGCCGCGTCCCCCCGGCCTCCCCACTTACGAGCAGGCTCTGGCAGCCTCCGGGGTGCATGACGCACCCCCCCCACCCTACCAGAGGTACCTGCACGGAGGGGCGGGACCTGAACGAAATCCCTCCCGGGGGCGGGGCCCGCGGGTCGAAAACCTGGGATTGGAGGAGAGGGCTTGGGCGCGGAAAGCCCCTCCCGGGCGCGCCTCTGACTCCCTTTTCTCTCCCCCCTCCCTGTAGCACTCGGCGGTCCCGCTGAGAAGACCACCTCCCATCCCCCTCACAGCAGCCCGCGCCTTCTCCGTCCCGTGGCCCCCCGCCCCCCCTGGAAGTCGAGAACGAGGCTGGAAAGGAGGATTTGTCCGGGAAGACGCCTGGCCCCTCCCCCCAGTCTTCCTGCGAGTGCCCCTGCCGGGGTCTACCCCCCCCTCCCCCGTCAGGACAGGCTCCTCGTGTGTCCCAGGCTTCCTGGGGCACGGGAGGCATGTGCACACGTGTCCTGGCTCCGCGTGCACACAGAGTCCGAGGGAGACGAGCCTCCATTACGGCGCTCCCTCCCCGTCCACACAGTGGCGGGTGCCAGTCTCCCTAGGGTGCCCTAGGTGTGGCGCAACTCCTCCCGGAGCGTCCCAGCCCCATCGCAGCTACTGCCGACTGTGCCCCTCGGGCTCGCGTCCGCCCCCCTCCCTCCCGGGGCTGCCCCCGCCCTGGGCCCAGTGGGAGAAGGGCTCGGGCAGAGGCCGGCCTCGCTCCGGCACGTCGGGCGGGCGGGCCGCGGCCGCGTCTGCGCGCTGGCTGCGGCAGGGCGGGCCAGGCGGGGGCTCCTTTCTCCAGCCCAGCCGGCCTCGGCCCCTCCCTCCCTCCCTCCGCCCGTCCCTCCGCCCGGCGCGGGCGGCTCTCTCCCTCTCTCCACTCCAGCCTTCGCTCTCGGGCTCGGACTTTTTTTTTTTTTTTTTTTTGCATTTGCATTTGCACGGGATTGTGGGAGGAAGCGGAGCGCAGCCAGACAGCCCGCCGCCCCCCTCCCTCTTCTCTCCCCTCCCCCTCCCTCCCTCCTCCCTCCTCCCTCCTCCTTCCCCGCAGCCAGCCGCCTTGTGCAAAGATGGCTGCACGGTGAGCGAGGAGGAGGAGGAGGAGGCGGCGGCGGCGGCGGCGGCGCCGGACGAGCGGCAGAGAGCGCCCGCAGCGGCCCCGCGCAGCGCAGCGCCCAGTTCCCCGCGGCCGCCCGGCCGGCTCCGACCCGCGGGGCGCCCCCCGCAGCGCGCCGAGCCCCGGGGAGCCCCAGTCCCCCGCCTCCCCTCCCCCCCGCCTCCCCTCCCCCTCCCCTTCCTCCTCCTCCTCCTCCTCCTCCTCCCGCCTCCCCCTCCCCTCCCGGCCCCGTAGGCGCGGGCCCCGCGGCGGCAGAGGCTGAGAGAGGCCCCGGCCCCGGCCCAGGCCCCCGGCGGCGGCTGCGAACGCGCTGCGCCCCCTCCCCGTCCCCCTCCCCCTTCCCTCTCCCCACCCCTACCCCGGCCCGCCCGCCCGCCCCCACCGCGGCCCCTTCATGGACAGGAACTACCCGAGCGCCGGCTTCGGGGACCCGCTCGGCGCCGGGGCGGGATGGAGCTACGAGAGATCCGCCAAAGCTAGGTAAGGAGGCCGGCCGCCCGGGCCGGGCCGGGGCGCAGCGGGGCCTGGACGGGGCGGGCCGCCGGGGCCGAGGGGGAGGAGTCGGGGCCGGGCCCCCGCGGCGGGGCGCGGGTGGGGGGCTCCTGGAGTCCTGTGGTGGCCCCCTCACATCACCGCCCCCCCTCCCCCTGGTCTGAGGCCTGGCTGCTGCCTGTGCAGCAGCTCCACCCCCTCCCCTCCCCTTCCCCCCACTTCGGGGTGCGCTGGAATTCGAGAAAATGCCAAAAGGGGGGAGGCCTCAGCCCCCTTCCGAGAAGGAGAGGGAAGGAGTGCAGACCCCAAAGTCTCCCCGGGCCCCCTCCCGCTCCCCGGCCCCGGCCCTATTGTTCAGCCGCTAAGCGAGGCACCCCCCCTCCCCCCCCATCCCCAGCGGGTGGGACAGGGCAATCCCGACCCCCCCAGGACCAGGAAGGGGGGGCTGTGTGGGCAGGCGGGCTCTCTCTGGACACACCCCCCCCTTCCCTTGAGTAACTGCTTCCATACCCGGGGCTGAAGGCCTTGGACAATGGGGGGCACCAGGCGTACCCCCAAACCCAGCACACTCCCCACCCGTCAGCCCCGGCTCTGGGGTTTCCAGGCCCCAGGCCATGTTTACTGGCGGTATCCTAGCTGGTATTTACATGCGGGAGGAACGCTCCGTGTTTACATGTGTGCACGCTCCCTGGGCCCGCCTGCTCCCGCTTCTTGGCTGGCTGGGCGCCACTTTCAGGTCTTGTCCCCCCCCTGCTCCCCCCGGGGAGTCTGGGATCCGCCGGGCCTTCATCCCGCTGTGGGGAGGCTCCTGCTAGCCCGCCAGGCCACAGGTTGCCAGCTGCCTTCGGACGCCCTCCACGTTTCCCCGGGCTCCCGGGCTTTGTGTCCGCCCGCTGGCTCAGCTTGACCAGTATCTGGGCGTCCCTCGAGGCTGGGGTCTCCCTGTATGATCCCTCCGTCTGAACGGGGCTCCCCGGGCCCGGCCTGCCCCTGGAAGAGCGGGCACGCTCGGTGAGGGTGGTGGGGCTTAGCCCAGTCGGGCCTGAGATAACTGAGCAGGGCAGGAGGGGGGCATCCTCTCTCTGGAACCCACGTGTCCCTGGGCACTTGCGTGCATCCCGGCCTTACTCGGAGTTGGGCCTCTCTGGGCCACCTGTTCGGCGCCCCTTGAATCTCTCACTTTGGTGACCCGTGACCCTGGGCCCAGGGAGGTGTCTGGAGCCTAGAAGGGTCTTTCTCTGTAGCCCCATGGGACCGAGGTCTGGGCTGCCAGGGCCTTCCTCTGGTTTCTTGATTCCCACCTCTGTGGGACCGTGTGTCCGGTGCATTGTGTGCCTCCAGGCCCTTCCTTCTACTTGGTCCTGCTGGCTTCCAATCTGGGAATCCCCAGGGAGAAGGGAAGAACCCCAGTGGATCCCTTGGTCCCCACCCCCAATGAGAAGGAAAGAGGCCCCAGTAGATCCCTTGGTCCCCATCCCCAGGGAAAGAATGGAAGAGGCCCCAGTGGGTCCTTGGTCCCCATTCCCAGGGAAAAGGGAAGAGCCCCAGGGGATCTCTTGATCCCCATCCCCAGGGAGAGAAGGGAAGAGGCCCAGTGGATCTTTGGTCCTTACCCCCAGGGAGAGAAGGGAAGAGGCCCAGTGGATTCTTGGTCCCCATTCCCAGGGAGAAGGGAAGAGGCCCCAGTGGATCCTTGGTCCCCATCCCCAGGGCGAAGGAAAGAGGCCCAGTGGACCCTTTGGTTCCCATCCCCAGGGAAAGAAGGGAAGAGGCCCCAGTGGATCCTTGGTCCCCCACTCCCAGGGAGAGAAGGGAAGAGGCCCAGTGGATCCTTGGTCCCCATTCTCAGGAAAAAGGGAAGAGCCCCAGTGGATCTTTGGTCCCCATCCCCAGGGAGAAGGGAAGCAGCCTAGTGGATCCTTGATCTCCATCCCCAGGGCGAAGGAAAGAGGCCCAGTGGACCCTTTGGTTCCCATCCCCAGGGAAAGAAGGGAAGAGGCCCCAGTAGATCCTTTGGTCCCCACTCCCAGGGAGAGAAGGGAAGAGGCCCAGTGTATCTTTGGTCCTTGCCCCCAGGGAGAGAAGGGAAGAAGCCCTGTGGTTCCTTGGTTCCCATTCCCAGGGAAAAGGGAAGAGCCCCAGGGGATCTCTTGATCCCCATCCCCAGGGAGAGAAGGGAAGAGGCCCAGTGGATCTTTGGTCCTTACCCCCAGGGAGAGAAGGGAAGAGGCCCAGTGGATTCTTGGTCCCCATTCCCAGGGAGAAGGGAAGAGGCCCCAGTGGATCCTTGGTCCCCATCCCCAGGGAGAGAAGGGAAGCAGCCTAGTGGATCCTTGGTCCCCATCCCCAGGGAGAAGGGAAGAGGCCCCAGTGGATCCTTGGTCCCCCACTCCCAGGGAGAGAAGGGAAGAGGCCCAGTGGATCCTTGGTCCCCATTCTCAGGAAAAAGGGAAGAGCCCCAGTGGATCTTTGGTCCCCATCCCCAGGGAGAAGGGAAGAGGCCCCAGTGGATCTTTGGTCCCCATTCCCAGGGAGAGAAGGGAAGCAGCCTAGTGGATCCTTGATCTCCATCCCCAGGGCGAAGGAAAGAGGCCCAGTGGACCCTTTGGTTCCCATGCCCAGGGAAAGAAGGGAAGAGGCCCCAGTAGATCCTTTGGTCCCCACTCCCAGGGAGAGAAGGGAAGAGGCCCAGTGTATCTTTGGTCCTTGCCCCCAGGGAGAGAAGGGAAGAAGCCCTGTGGTTCCTTGGTCCCCATCCCCAGGAAAAGAAGGGAAGAGGCCCCAGTAGATCCTTTGGTCCCCACTCCTAGGGAGAGAAGGAAAGAGGCCCAGTGGATCCCTTGGTCCCCATCCCCAGGGAGAGAAGGGAAGAAGCCCAGTGGGTCCCTGGTCCTAGGGGCTGGCCTCCAAGGCCTGGGATAACCTTCCTGCCTCTCTCCCCTCCTCAGTTTGGTGTATGGGGGCTCCAGGACTTCCCACCCGGAGACAGACATCTTGCACCGCCAGGCTTATGCAACCCCTCACCCGCTGCAGGGGTATGCCACCAACCATCACCCTGCAGGTAGGCCCTGGATGCAGCCCCCTCCCCAAGGCCCTTGGCCGCGCTCTCTCCCGGGACTGCCGGGCTCTGTGGGGCTCGGCCCTGGCTTTGGTCCTCAGTGCCCCGGGCAGAGCCTTATCTGTCCCAGGCCCGGTTCCCTCTCTCCCCTGTCCCCGGCCTGGTTCCTTTTCTCCGCCAGCCCCCGGCCCGGTTCCCTCTCTCTTCCTGTTCCAGGCTCGGTTCCCTTTCTCTTCTAAGCCAGCCGGCCCAGGTCTTTTTAATTGTGGCTCAGGCGCTTCTCCATACTGCTTTGTCTGTTCTCCCGGTTCCCACTGACCCTTCCCCTGAGAAAGTGGGCCTCCAGGGCCCTCCTGAAGCCTCCCTCCCTCAGGTTCCTTTCTTCCTTATCCTCCTATGCAGATCCACAGCCTCCTTCCTGCCTCCCTGGCCCCGCCCCCACACCAGCCCCGCCCCTCCCTGGCCCCGCCCCTGTTGCCTGGGTGCCGCTTCCCCTTTGGTATCTGGGGCCAGGTTGGGCCCTGCTTTCCGCAAGGGCGGGGTGGGGTGGCCCGGGACTAGCTCTGCAACCTCCAGCCTGTGCCTCCCCAGGGCTCTCCGGCTTGTTCGACACGGGCCTCCACCATGCCGGCTCGGCCGGCCCAGACGCCTCGGTCATGAACCTGATCTCTGCCCTGGAGTCCCGGGCGCCCCAGCCCGGCCCGTCCGCCTCCTCCCTCCTGTCCCAGTTCCGAAGTCCATCTTGGCAGACAGGTAGGCCGGCCCGGCCGGGAGGAAGGGCGGCAGCTTGCTGGGGGCCGGGGGGAGGGGTCCCGGCCTCCCTCCTGACCCGGCGGCCCCTCTCCCCAGCCATGCACACGCCCGGCCCCACGGAACTGTTCATCTCGGGGGCCCTGCCCGGCTCCGGGACGTTCCCGTCCTCCTCGGCTCTGTCCGCCTACCAGCACCCGGCCTCCTTCGGGGGCCGCCCCTTCCCGGTGCCGTCGTCCCTCAGCCTCCAGGACCCGCCCTTCAGCCCGCCGGCCAACGGGCTCCTGTCGCCGCACGACGTCTTGCACCTGAAGCCTTCCCAAGCCCCGACCGTGCCCTCCTCGCTGGGCTTCGAGAGGCTGGCTGGGGGTGGCGTCCTGGGGCCCGCCAGCCTGGGGCCCGCTCAGACTCCTCCCTACCGCACGGGACCACCTGAGCCTCCTCCTCCGCCCCGGCATCTCCCCGCTCAGTTTAACCTCCTGGCCTCCTCCTCTTCGGAGCAGTCCTCCCCGCAGCTGTACAACTTCTCCGGGGCCGCCCCGCCGGGGCCCCCGCCCGAGCGGGCCTTGCCCCGGCAAGACAGCGTCATCAAGCACTACCAGCGGCCGGCCAGTGCCCAGCCTCCACCCCCCCCGCCCCCGCCCCCGCCGGCCCACTCCCTGCAGCACTACCTGAGTTGCGGGGGCAGCTACCCGCCCCCGGCCATGGGCCACCGAGCCAGCCTGGCCTGTAGCCCTCTCGGCGGGGAGCCTTCTCCCGGAGCCGGGGAGGCGGCCAAGGGGGGCCAGGCGGCCGGGGCTGGGGGCACGGGAGCCGGGGGCCGGGCCACGGGCCCCGAAGCCGGCCCCGGGACGGGGGGGCAGGGCGCCGGCGCCACAGGGGGAGGCTACCGGCCCATCATTCAGTCACCTGGTTACAAGGCGGCCAAGGGGGCTTATGGGGCGGGAGCGGGAACAGCTCGACCCCCTCCGTCCCGATCCACAGCCACACCGAAGTGCCAGAGCCTGGGGGGTGGGGGCTACGCGACGGGGACCGGGAAGCCCAGCGGGGCGGGCAGTGGCGGGGGCCAAGCTTACTCCCCGGGCCAGCCCCAGGGCCTCCTGGGTCCCCAGGCCTACAGCCAGGGCTTTGGCGCCAGCCAGGCCCAAGACCTGAGTAAGGGGCCCGGCTACACGGCGGGGCCTCCCCAGGCTCAGCCCGGTGGGCCTCCCCAGCAGCCTCCTCCCAGCCTGACCACCTGCCAAAGCTACTCGCCCGACCAGCTCCAGAGCCTTCCTTACGGGGTGCAGAGCGAAGGCTACCCCGGGCCTGCCCCTCACTCCCAGGGCCTGCCCACAGCCAGCCCCTCTCTCAGCTACAGCACAGGCCACTCTCCGGCCCTGTCGGGGCACGGGGGCGCTTGGGGCCACACGCCAGCCTCCCTGGGTGGTGGCGGAGGCGGGGAGGCCAGTCCCTCCCATATCATTCGGCCCTTGCAGTCACCGCCAGCCAGTGGGGGAGGGCGGCCCCCTGGAGTGGCCAGCCCCGGGGCCCCCGGGAAGTACTTGAGTTCAGTGTTGGCCTCTCCCACCTTCCTGGGCCCCCCCGGTGGGGCCGGGGGCTATCCAGGGGCGGGGGGAGCCGGGGGTTACAAGGGCAAAGGAGATGGGGAGCTGCTGGGGGGGCCGGGGGCCGGAGGGGCGGGGCAGCGCACAGAGGATGAGGATTTCCTCATCCAGCACTTGCTGCAGGCCCCCAGCCCTCCCCGGGGCTCGGGCCCCGACGGGCTGGTGGGCGAGTGTGAGGAGCAGAGGGGTGGCGAGGGCCCGGGCGGCGGGAGCGGCTCCAAGGCCGCCGCGTACGACCTGGCCAAGGAGGAGCAGCAGCGCTACCATCTGCAGAGCGTGATTCGGACGAGCGCCAGCCTGGACGACGGGGCCACGCTAGAGCTGGGGCTGGGACGGCTCAAGGACAAGAAGAAGGCCGCCAGCAGCGAGCGGGGTGGGGGCACACCCGAGGGTCTGGCCACCTCCGTGGTCCACTACGGCGCCGGGGCCAAGGACCTGGGCGCCTACCTGCAGAAGACTCCACCCCCTCCCGCGCCCGCCCCGCAGCCTCCCTCCCACCACAACCTGCTCCTAGAGGGGGCTCCCGAGCTCCCCCTGGTCCTGCCCCCGCCTCCCCCTCCACCTCCCCCACAGCTCCTGCCCTCCGTGCTGAGCCACGCGCCCAGCCCCCCCGCCCCGCCGCCCGCCCCTCCGCCCCGCAAGGTGGGCGTGCATCTGCTGGAGCCCACCCCTCGTGACACTGGACCTCTCCAACTCGAGGCGCATCTGCGGGCCCCCCCGGGCCTCGAGGCCTCCCCCAGTCCCCGGCTTCGTGCAGATGAGGGCCTGGAGGCCCCCGGGACCATGCAAGACCTACTGGGCGCCTTGGAGCCACTGCCCCCGCCCCCTGCCGAGGCAGGTGGCCCTCAGCCGGGGGAGGCGAAGGACCCTGCGGGGGCTTACAGGAGCCCCAGCCCACAGGGGCCCAAGGCCCCGCGCTTCGTGCCCTTGACGTCCATCTGCTTCCCCGATTCGCTGCTGCAAGACGAGGAACGGAGCTTCTTCCCCACCATGGAGGAGATGTTTGGCGGGGGCACGGGCGACGATTACTCCAAGGCGGGCCCCCCAGAGGACGATGCTGACCCTAAGGGTGGCGGTGGTGGAACGGCCCCCGCGGGGCCCGCGGCCTATGATCCTTACGCCCCTTACTGCTCCACCGGCCCCACGGGTGGGGGGCCTGAGCCTCCCGGGCTGGGTTTGGACCCCGGCAAGACGCCCGTCGAGCTGCCCTCCACGGTCAACGCCGAGCCGCTGGGCCTGATACAGGCCGGGCAGCACCAGCCCCCGCCGCCGCCGCCGCCCCCGCCACCGCCCCCGGAGCCCAAGGGTGGGCTCACCTCACCCATCTTCTGCTCTTCCAAGCCCAAGAAGCTGCTGAAGACCTCGTCCTTCCACCTGCTGCGGCGGCGGGACCCCCCCTTTCAGACCCCCAAGAAGCTCTATGCCCAGGAGTACGAGTTCGAGGCGGACGAGGACAAAGCCGATGTGCCGGCCGACATCCGCCTCAACTCTCGCCGCCTCCCCGACCTGCTGCCGGACCTCGTGTCCAGCTGCCGCTCGCGCCCGGCCCTCTCGCCCCTGGGGGACATCGACTTTTGCCCGCCGCCCCCTGGCCCCACGGGGCCCCGGCGCCGGGGAAGGAAGCCCACTAAAGCCAAACGGGACGGCCCGCCCCGGCCCCGGGGACGGCCTCGCATCCGGCCCCTGGCCGAACCACCTCCGGGGCCCCAGCTGGGGCCCCACCTTCCCGGCGGCCAGACCGATGGAGCCAGGAAGCCCCGGGGCCGAGGCCGGGGCCGGGGCCGGAAGGCAGATGAGCCCAGCGGTGAGGGGCTGGAGCCCCTGAAGCCCCTCAAGGTGAAGGCTTTGGGGGCCGCCTGGGTGGGGGTGGGGGAGGGGCAGCCCCGGGCAGACCTGTAACGGCTCCGCCGTCTCTTCCAGATCAAGCTGGCTGTGCCCAAAGTGGGTGAGGGTGGCGGCCCTGTGGCGGGAGAGCCGGCTTCCTCGGGCCCCGTGGATGGCGGCCTGGACTCCAGCCAGACCCGGGAGAAGATCCAGGCCAAGATCAAGGAGGTGGAGGAGAAGCAGCCGGAGATGAAGTCGGGCTTTATGGCCTCCTTTCTGGACTTCCTCAAGTCGGGCAAGCGGCAGCAGCTGCCCTCGGGCTCGGGGCCGCCCCCCAGCCCTTCCAAGGCGGGGCCTGGCCGGACTCTGGGGCCTCCCCCGGCGGTGGCCCCCCCGGCCCCCGCCCCGGCCCCAGCCTTCGGGCTCGGCGGGGCCCTGGAGGCGGCGGAGAGTGACGGCCTGGGCCTCGGGTGCCCCTCGCCCTGCAAGCGCTTGGACGAGGAGCTCAAGCGCAATCTCGAGACCCTGCCCTCTTTCTCGTCCGACGAGGAGGACTCGGTGGCCAAGAACCGTGACCTGCAGGAGAGCATCTCCTCCGCCATCTCGGCCCTGGACGATCCGCCCGCCCCCAAAGACGCCGGGCCGGCCGCCACCCCTGCCGCGGCCTCCAGCCCCGGTGAGGCCCCTCGTCGGCGAGCGTGGTGGCGGGCGGAGCGGGCCCGCGGGCTGGCCCCTCCGGGGGCGAGGCTCCCGAGGGGAGGAGGGTCTGCGGCCAGGGCGGGGGGCGAGCCAGGGCCCAGGCCAGGCTAGAGCATGGGCCCGGGGGGAGGAAGGCCCGGGTCCGAATGTGCCCCCGGACGTGTGATCCCGGGCGGGCCGCTTAGCCGCCCGCCCGGGAGCTCAGACTCCCGCCTCAGTTTTCCACTGCTGTGAAATGGGGATCACCATAGCGCCTACCTCCCAGGGTTGTTGTGAGGATCAAATGAGATCGTCTCTGTAGGTGCTCAGCATGGCGCCTGGCACACAGCATTCGTTTAATAAACGTCCGTCTCCTTCCTTCCTTCCGTCTTGGGGGGAGGGAAAAGGAGGGGCTCCTGGGGCAAGTCGGAAGGAGCGTGTGGGCTCGCCGCGGGAGGGCCGGGGCTCGGAGCCATCGCTGGGTGACTCAGTGCCGCCCTCTGTCCTTGTTCCTTCAGAGGCCCCCATCTTGGAAGAGAAGCCGCCCCCGTCACCTGCTCCATCTTCTCCTCCCTCGCCCCCTTCCCCACCACCCTTGGTACCCCCCGAGCCCACCTCCTCCCCACCCCCTCCGACTCCTGCTGTCCCTCCTGTGCCGATGGCACCCCTCCCTCCGCCAGAGGCGCCGGCCCCGGCCCCGGCCCCTGCCCCATCTCCCGAGGAGCCAGAGCCCCCAGATGCTCGGCCCTTGCACTTAGCCAAGAAGCAGGAGACGGCGGCCGTGTGTGGGGAGACCGACGATGAAGCGGGGGAGAGCGGAGGCGAGGGCATCTTCCGAGAGAGGGACGAGTTTGTCATCCGAGCCGAGGACATCCCCGCCCTCAAGGTGAGTGGGGGAGACCCAGGCCTGGTTCTGGCGCTGCCCAGGCCCAAGCTGCTTCTGGTCCGGTGGGCCCAGTTGTTGGGTCTGCCCATCTCTGGGCAGCTTCGGGGCTTTTGTGTCTGAGGAAACCCCCCGGGGGCTGGGGGCTGAGCCCCGGGGACTCGGCGCTAGAGAATCCCAAGTGTGGGCTCCCGGCTCGCAGCGGAAGGAGTCGCTAGGTTGTCCAGCTTGGCTGCAGGGGTCCATCAGGGACCTCTGCTATCTGAGCAGATGAGGAACGGAGCTCGCTGCTTGGGGTTGGGAGAATTGGGGCTTTCGGGAGGGGGCCGGAGTGGTGGGGCTGCCGGCCCCTGGGGCAGGACGAGCCGAGGCTGTCCGGGGAGGCCCCCGACTCCCGAGCCAGCTGCTTCCTTTACACCGTGCCTTTGGCCTCCTTTCCTAGATTTTAGCAGGAGGGAGTGATTAAGGCAGACTGGACCCGGGTACTTATAAGGGCCCAGCCCGGTCCGGGCCCAGAGTAGGCCTTTAATCAGTATTGGAGCCCAGACTCCTCCAAATAAAGGTTGGACTCCAAGGGGATCTGCAGAGACCCCAGCCATCCATGGAGTGGTCTCGGGCCCCGCTTTCTGGCCCTTCTGGGGAGGGTTGAGCCCCGGACTCCTGGCGCTCCAGTGCTAAGGAACCTCCACTGGGGTCTTGTTCAGAGGCCTAGTCCTCCTAAGCCTGGGGGAGTCAGGCTGAAGCCAGGCAGCGGTGGGCGGCGGGAGGGCTGACCGCTTTGACATGGCCCCTCCCCCCCGCAGCTGGCCCTGCAGACGGGCCGGGAGCCGCCACCCATCTGGAGGGTGCAGAAGGCCCTTCTTCAGAAGTTCACCCCCGAGATCAAGGACGGACAGAGGCAGTTCTGTGCAACCAGCAACGTAAGCCCAGTGGGAGCGCCCGGGCTTGGGCCGTGGGCCTGCCGGGTCAGGGCGGACATCGCTCTCACTCTTCCCTCGCTTCCACTTCTCCAGTATTTGGGCTATTTTGGGGACGCCAAGAACCGCTACCAGCGTCTCTACGTGAAGTTTCTGGAGAACGTGAACAAGAAGGATTACGTCCGAGTCTGCGCTCGGAAGCCGTGGCACCGGCCCCCAGTCCCTGTCAGGTACTTGGGCTCGGAGGGTGGGAGCTGGGAGAGGGGCCTCGGGGGCTGGGCGAGCGCAGGGCCCCATCAAAGGCAGATTTGGACTTTTGCCTCTCGTGTCTCTTTGCTCAGGCGTCCCGGACAGCCGAAGTCCGCTCCGGTGCCATCTGGGACAGCAGCCCCGGCGGGGGGGGCGTCTCTTCCCAAGCCCCCGGCTACTCCTTCAAAGCCAGAGCCCCCCGAGAAAGCCCCGGAGAAGCCCCCAGAGAAGGCCCCTGAGAAGCCCCCTGAGAAACCCCCCGAGAAGCCCCCTGAGAAACCCCCCGAGAAATCCCCAGAGCCAGCCCCAGAGAAAGCACCTCCTCCGGCCCGTCCTCCCGACAAGGAGCGGGCCCTGCGGTCAGAGCGGGTCACTCGGGAGCGGGGTTCCCGCCCCGGCCAACCTGCGGCAGAGGCCGCCCCGGCCAGGCCCCCACGCCCTCCAAAGGCCCGTCCAGCCAAAGTGAAGGCCGAGCCTCCCCCGAAGAAGAGGAAGAAGTGGCTGAAGGAGGCGAGCGAACGTTCGGCAGCGGCCAGAGGCAGCTCCTCCGAGTCCGAGTCCTCCCCCGGGCCCCCCAGTGAGGATGGTGAGGGCCAGGCCAAGGTCCCTGAGCAAGGGGCCTGCCTTGGCACGGCTGGCATGGGGGTGGAGGGTGGCAGGAGCAGGGGGGGGAGAGGGGGGCGAGGTCGCCGAGCGTAGCATGAGTGGGGCAGGCCCGTAGAAGAGCTGTCCTTTTGCCCTTCCCGGCAGAGCGGGCGGCCCCTGGGCGGCTGCTGAAGACGCGGGCCATGAGGGAGATGTACCGCAGCTACGTGGAGATGCTGGTGAGCACGGCCCTGGACCCCGACATGATCCAAGCCCTGGAGGACACGCACGGTGAGTGGCAGGGCCGCTCTTCGCGGGGGCCGGGCCGGGGCTTGCCCCGGAGGCCCCGGCTCCTCATGTCTGTCTGTTTGCAGATGAGCTGTACCTGCCCCCCATGAGAAAGATTGATGGAATCCTCAATGAGCACAAGAAAAAAGTTCTCAAGCGCCTTTCCCTGAGCCCAGCCCTGCAGGTGCCTGACGGCGGGCCAGGGCTGAGGGGTCGCGGGTCGGGCCGCGGGGGGCCCGGTGCTGCTGGCACAGGTCAGGGGTCAGAGCTAGGCTTGGTGCTGCTGGCACAGGGCGCCCTCTGCCCAGGTTGGGAGCCTGGCTTTGGGAGCCCTGGATGCCTTTTGACGACATCTTCTCTTCCAGGATGCCCTGCATACCTTCCCCCAGCTGCAGGTAGAGCGCGGCAGTGCTGGGGCCGGGGGAGCGGAGGGCGCCCCCGGGACGGGCTCCGGGGCTGTGCGGCTTCGGCCTGCCGGGGACCCATACAACCGGAAGACCCTGAGCAAGCTGAAGAGGACCGTGGCCCGAGCACAGGTGAGTCCTTTGGAGCCCCTGGGGAGGGGCTGGAGGCAGTGGGGCCGGGCCTCCCCCAGAGCTGGGCCTCTCCTGAGGCCGGGCCTCCCCGCGAACTCAGGCCGCCTCTGTCCTTTTCCCCATCTTAGGAGTTCAAGGTGGAGCTGGACAAGTCAAGCTTCTACACACTCTATCACGCTCTCCACCACTACAAATACCACACCTTCCTCCGCTGCCGGGACCAGGTACACCCCAGCCTTTCCTCAGGCCCCTTAGGCTTGTCCTTTCTTGGTTGGGGAGAGCCCTGCTCTTGGTACCCCTTGTTCCCCTGGCTCCCCTTGGTCTCCCCCTGGCTCTCCTTGGCTTCCTGGCTCCCATTGGTCTCCCCCTGACCCTCCCTGATCCCCTGGCTCCCCCCTTCTCCCTCCCTCCGGGTAGCCCCACGTGTCCTGGCCCAGCCCGGGGGCTCCAGCTCCGTCTCCCCCTCCCCTCCAGACGCTGGCCATCGAGGGAGGCGCCGATGACCTGGGGCAGGAGGAGGTGGTGCAGCAGTGTATGAGAAATCAGCCCTGGCTGGAACAGCTGTTTGACTCCTTCAGTGACCTGCTGGCCCAGGCCCAGGCCCAGGCCCAAGGCCGCTGCGTGTGACCGCCCCTCAGCTGCAGCAGCCACCGACTGGCCCCGCTGGGTTGTAGCCCCTCCCTGCCCCTGCCCCTTTCACTGTACAGAGAAATTATTTATATATATATGTATAAATGTCTATTTAGTCCCCTCCCTCCTTTGCCCTCCCCTCCTCTGCCCTCCCCCATGTACATAATGTATAGGCAAAATCTATGTCTGGGGGGGGCCGAGACCTTTCTCTAAGGGCCGTCCCCTCGCAGGGGAGGCTGTGGCGGGTGGGGCGGGGGGTCCAGCTTGTTAATTATTTGTAATCTTATTTATTGTACATAGCGTTGGGGAGGGCCTGGGGGAGGGGGCAGAGAGGGCTCGGGCTCGGCCCCCCCCTTTTCTACAGCGCTTTGGTCCCCGGCCGCCTCGCTCCGGTCTCTGAGTGTCGTCTGAACGTGCTTCTCTTTTTGATCAGTCTGTCCCCCTGCCCCCTCGTCTCGCTGTCTCTGGCTTCTATCGGATTCACCTTGTATACACTGTGTACACACAGATCCAGCCGGGCTCCCAATCAGCAACCACTTTATTTGCACGGGCTGGCCCTCGTGTGCCTCTGTCCTGCGCTTCGGTGGGAGAGGGGGGGCGGGGGAGGGGATGATGTAGGGAACAGTTCTTAGACACCCACTTTGGGGGCTGGGGTTCACTTCCTAGAATCCTTGAAAAGTAAGAAGAGCTGTCCCGACACTGCAGAAGTAGGTAATGAGCTCCCCGTCCCAGAGACTTCCAGAGGAATACGGGTGATTGGCTGAGCCTGTGACGGCCCCGCCAAACCCCAGGAGGCCGAGGCTCCTTCTCCCCAGTTTGCCCTAAGCAGAAGAGGGGAGAGGGATGCTCCCACAGAGGAGAAAGCTGGCTCCCCACAGGGGGCCTCCGTGGGGGCGGGAGGGGTGGCAGCCAGAAAGCCTGGCCCGCCCGCCGGTGGTCCACCAGGGACTGCGGGGCCTGTTCTAAACTTGGCCGGGGTCCCTTCCCCAGGAACTGATGGCCACTCGGTCTGGTATCGGCAGTGACTTTATTGAGAGGTGGGGTGGCCAAGGCAGGAGGGGAGGAGTGTGCTGTAAAGAAGGCACTGGGCGGCCCATCCCAGGGGCCCCAGCCGTGTAGTGTTTCCGGACCTGGGGAGAGGGGCTTTCGGGATTCCTCCCCACAGTCCAGCCAGGCCATGGGCCTGCAGAGCGGACGGCCCGTGGGGAAGGGTGCCAGCGGCAAGGCGGGTACAGAGCCATCTTCGGAGGGACTGCCTGGTCCCGGCACAGAAGTTAGAGGAGGAGGCATGGGCAACCCCCATTCCCAGCTTTCTTCCTAGGGGGCGTTGGGGGACTGGGGGGCAGCTCCTGCTCCTGGTACTTCCTGTGGGGGAAGTAAGAGAGGGACTAAAGGTGGGCAGGTCGATGGTTGTAGGGGGAAGGGCCGCCAGTGGCTAGTTTCCCAGGCCAGGGGGTACCCGTTTTGTTCACTAGGGCTGGGGGGAGTAATTCCTGGCACCCCCCATCCCCCCCACCCCCGGTGGAAGATGACCATTTCTCACCGGACGGCTCGGACCAGCTGTTCAAAGGCTTCGTCCACGTTGAGCCGAAGTTTGGCTGACGCCTCGAAGTAGGCTATGTGTCGGGAGGCACAGAAGGCCGAAGCCTCGGAGCGGGTCACCTGAGGCAGTGGGGAGGACATGGGCTGAGCAGCTGCCTCTGGGGGCCGGGGGAGAAGAGGGGGCTCCTCTTGGGGCCTGCCCTTCCCTGGTTCCCACCTGTCTCTGGGTCTCCAGATCAGCCTTGTTGCCCACCAGCACGATGGGGAAATCATCTCTGTCTTTGACTCGGAGAATCTGAGTATGCAGTTTGCTTACTTCGTTAAAGCTGAGGTAGAAGGGCCAGATGGTAGCCAGCAGGTAGTTAGGCCGGGCTCACTGCCCTCCCAGGTGCCAGGGCTAGCCCACATGCCACTATGCCAATGCCAAGGCTAGTCCACATACCACTGCTCCCCTTGGTGTCAAAGGTAGCCCATGTGCCACTGCCCCTCCAGGTGCCAAGGCTAACCCACATGCCACTACCCCAATGTCAAGGATAGCCTACATGCCACTGCCCCCAGGTGCCAAGGCTAGCCCACATGCCACTAAGCCAATGCCAAGGCTAGCCCACATACCACTGCTCCCCTTGGTGTCAAAGGTAGCCCACGTGCCACTGCCCCTCCAGGTGCCAAAGCTAGCCCACGTGCCACTGCCCCCAGGTGCCAAGCCTAGCCCACGTGCCACTGCCTCCCCAGGTCCAAGGCTAGCCCTTCCTCCCCTCCGGGTTCCAACGCTGTGCTAGCCGGCTATTTGTCTCGTGCACCCCTCCAGGGACTGCGGCAGCTGGGAGCTCACCTCTGCCGGTCATTGATAGCGTACACCAGCAGAAAGCCATGACCTGCCCTCATGTATTGCTCCCTCATGGCCCCAAACTCCTCTTGCCCGGCGGTGTCCAGGACTGGGGAGGGGCAGAAAGGGATTGGGGGGCCCTCTACCTCGCAGCCCCGCCCGCCCGCCGCCCCGCGCCCCCCAGTGCCCCTCCCCCTCACTGTCCAGCCGCGCCGGGACGCCGTCCACGCTGCACAGTTTGGTGTAGGAGTCCTCGATGGTCGGGTCGTAGTCGGACACGAAGTAAGACTGCGGGCGGAGGTGGGGGGGGGGGGAGTCAGGCCCGGGGCGGCCCCCTCCCCGGGTCCGCCCCGTCTGTCTCTCCTCCTCAGGGCTCGGCGCGGTCCACTCCCTCCCTCCCCGGCTGGGATGCGGCCAGATCCAGCTGTCTGCCCTGCCCGGAAGGGGGGAGCCCTCCCGCCTCCAGCTCCTGCTCCCACTCCCGCCCTTCCTGCCCGGCCTCCTCCCCTCCCCCCAGGGCCAGGACCGGAGCGGTGGGGACGGGGTGTGGGCTGGGGGGGCGGCAGGGCCGGGCTGGACGGTGCCCGGACGGGGCAGCCAAGGAGCAGAAAAGAGGAGCCGGAGGGGCGGACGGGCGGAGTGGCACGTGTGGAGGAGGCGGGGCTCCCGAGGAGCCGGGGCAGGGGTCGGGGGCGCCGGACTGGTGCCCCCGGAGGGGGGGGGCGCCCTCAGCTACCTGGATGAACTGGATCGTGAGCGCGCTCTTGCCCACGCCGCCGCCTCCCACGACCACCAGCTTGTGCGTCTCCCCGGCCGGGGCCGAAGCCGAGAGGGTCGCTCCCGGCCGGCCCCGCCCGCGCCCCAGCCCGGCTCCGGTTCCGGCCGCAGCCGCCGCTGCTACCCCGCTCATGTCGCCGGCCGCTGCCGCCGCCTCGGGGCCCAGGGAGGTGCCCGGCCCGGCCTGGCCGGGGCGGAGCCATGCTAATGAGGACTCGGGGGCGGAGCCATGTTAATGAGCCCGGAGGGCGCTCGGGGCTGAACTACTAAGTTCCAGGTGGAACGTCCGGGGTTTGGTGGGGCGGAGCGACATCGACGCGTTGACCAATGGGAGGCGGAACGCTTAGTGCTATGTTAATGAGCTCGTGAAATTTCCTGGCCTGGGCGGGGCCGTGCTAAAGAGGGTCTTGCGTCAAGCAGTGTCGGGGCGGTGTCCTTGTCCACGGAGGCGGGGCCGTGGAAAGGAAGTTTCCCTTCGGGCCAAGCTAAAGGGTTGCACTGGGAACTGACCGGGCCCGGGGGGCGGGACTATGTTAATATTGTCACAGCTTCGAATCGATCGGCATCCCGAGGGGCGGGTTTATGCGAATGAAGGGGTGGGCTCTTGCTCTTGGCTGGGTCGTGAAGTCATCGCATTCCAAACTCATGAGGCCGAAGGCCAGAGACGGGAGAAAGGGGCGCCGGGGTCCCCAAGGTGGGGCTGGGCCCAACTTCTCAGCCTCCAAATATTTCGATCCTCTCCCATCCTCCTCCTCTGACTCCTGGATCTTAAGGAGGAAACGGAGGCCCGGAGGGGGAGGTCTAGGTCAGAGCCGCCCATTCTGCCCGTCGCAAATCGTTCTATCTGTGAAACGCTTAGGAAAAGCGTTTCCCTTTCATCCCTCCCTCCCATATCCCATCAGGGCCAAATCCTCTAGGATGGGGCGCTGCAGCCCCTGGGGAGAGAAGAGGGTGGAAGCCGAGGTTGGGTGAGGCCGCACACTTTGGTCTCGCTGCCCCTCCACCTCGCTTGACTACGACTCCCGAAGGCCTTTGCCGCAAGACTTTTGCTTCCCTGCTTCCGGTCGCGCGCAGAGCTCGGTGAGGTTAAATTGGGAAGTGGTGGTGGTGGGGAGGGGAGCGCTCGACCCTGTCAGCCCCACCTTCCTTCCTCTCTTCCTCCCTCCCACCCTCCCACTCTAGCTTGGCTCTGCTTTCCCCCGCTTCCGCGCGTCAAGAAACTACGACTCCCGGCGAGCCCCGCGCGCCACCGCGCTGCCCATCGGGTAGCGCAGTTCTCCGGCCGGCTGCTCTGGGCGGGCGACTCTTTGGTTGGACTGCATCTCCCGAAGTGCCTGGCGGCAGCGCGCGCCCAGCCCCGCCCCACCCCGCCTTGCCCCGCCCGCTCCGGGGCCCCTGAGCCGCAGCCGGAGGAGCGAGCGAGAGGAGATCGAGACGAGAAGAGAGAGAGGAGGAGGCCGCGGAGGCGGAGGCGGAGGCAGGGGAGGAGGAGCGGCGGCGAGCGGGTGAGGGACTGCGGGCCGGGGGAAGGGTGGCCGGAGGGACCGCGGGTCGGGGGAGGGGGAGGCGCCGAGGCCCAGGCCGTCGCCGCCGCCGCCGCCGCCGCCGCCGGGGTAAGATGGCCGCCCGATCCAGGCCCCCGAGCGGAGCAGCGCCGCCGCCGTCTACGCGGCCGGACGGCGGAGGCCGGGGGGAGGGGCGGTCCGAGCTGGCGGCGTAGACGCGGCCTGGGGCGCGGCCGGGGGCTAGAGGAAGCTGCGGCTGGGGTGGGGGGGCGCAGGGCTGTCGGAACTGGGCCCGGCCTGGACGCCCCCATCTCCGGCAGTCCCCGGGGCCGCGTCCGGGCGGATCTGCAGCCGCAGCCTGGGAGGCCGAGGGGGCTCCTTGCTCGGGTCTCGGGATCACGTGGGCCGCCCCCTCGGATGGGTCCGCAGGCTGGGACAGGTGTCTGGGAGAGGGCCGGGCCGAAGGCCGGAGTGGGAGGCGGGGGCCTGGGGGTGCAGGGGAGGCCGCTGGAGCGGACACGGTCGCCCCCGTGGGGGCTTGTGGGAAGCCATCCGTTTTACCTCCCCCCAAACGGAGACTGTCAGGGTCCCCGCGGAGCCCCGCACGTTCCCGCCCCTCAGCCCAGGAGGGGTCTCGCGGGGGTGGGGGCTGGTTGTGGGAAGTGGGGGGGGTCAGTGTGGTCGGGAAGCATCCCGGGTAGCGCAGTGGGGCCTAGTTATTAGGGGGTCTGGGAGAACCCCCGCTGGGGGGTCAGGAGGAGACCCGGGGCCTGTGTGGGCGGAGGCTGGGAGTCCGGGACCCCCGGCCTGCACACCAGCCCCCTCCCCCCGCAGGTGACCATGGAGGAGGAGGAGGAGCCCAGAGGCGCCTCTCCAGATGAGCCCCACGACGAGGCGGGGGAGGTCCCCGGCCTGCCCGACGCAGACCCCGGCCTGGCCGCCGGCCAGGCCCCCTCGCCCTCGGCCCTCATCCTGGTGAGTGGACTAACAAGGGGGGCTGGGGGGCCCCCGAGTCCCTCTTCTGAACGCCTCTCTTTTGTCCCCTCTCTCAGCGGGCCCTCCAACAGGCCGTAGGGGGTTCCCTGCAGGGGGAGCTGAGCGGTGAGAAAGGTGAGTGGCAGCGAGGGCCGGGCCGGGGTCCTCACCCGCGGGGTCCCCCTCGGCTCCCGCCCCTGACCCCCCTCCGTGTCCTTCCCAGACGTTTCTCGCGCCCGGGGACCCCGGAGGAAACGCTGCCGGAGCCCCAGAGCCGAGACGTGCCTCAGGGGCGCGGGCGGGACGGACGCGGCTGCCGTGAGTCTGGGGGGCTGCCGGGGAGGTCGGGCTGCTTGCTGGGGTCCCCGGGCCGCGCCTTGAGGTCTGGCTCCTTGGTTACAGGTGGTGGACCTTGCCGCCCGTAGCTTTCTGGTGGGGCTTCTGGGAGTGCTCGAGCCCCCCGACTCCTGGGTCCCCGGCCGCCCGGACCTCCCGGCCGTGGAGTGAGTAGGGTCCCCTGGGGGTTTGGGGGGGGCTGTGTCCGGCGGCCCCGGCTGACCTCCTGGCTCCCACAGGGAAGAGCCCGCTGAGATGCTGGAGCTGGTGGCTGAGGTCCATCTGGGGGATGGGGCTCCCCTCTCTCTCCCCATCTCCCACCCCCTGCACAGCAGCCGGGCCTGGCGGGCCGGCAAGTCAGGTGAGCAGGATGGGGAGAGGGGGTGGGGGGTGGGGCCCCTCAGGGAGGCCCGCACCCCCTCACTGCCCCCCAACCCTCTCGCAGGGTCTCTGCTGCAGCCGGGCCTCCTGGGCCCCGCCGGTGCCACGGCCCGTCTCCCGCTGCTGACCATGGGCACGGGGGACGGGGGACCGGCTCCCCCGCCGGCCCCCTCCTCCACCTCCTCCTCTCCCTCCTCCTCCCCCCGGTCGTCCTCGTCCTCGCCCCCGCCCCCACCCCCCCCCGCCCCCCGCCCCACGCTATGACATCTACGACCCCTTCCACCCCACGGATGAGGCCTACTCCCCGCCGCCCGCCCCCGAGCAGAAGTACGACCCCTTCGAGCCCACGGGCTCCAACCCCAGCTCCTCGGGGGGGACGCCGTCCCCGGGGGAGGAGGAGGAAGAGGAGGAGGAGGAGGAGGAGGAAGAGGAGGAAGAGGAAGAGGAGGAGGAAGAGGAGGAGGAGGAGGACGAGGAGGGCCTCTCGCACAGCATCAGCCGCATCTCCGAGACGCTGGCGGGCATCTACGACGACAACAGCCTGAGCCAGGATTTCCCCAGTGGGGAGAGTCCGGGACCCGAGCCCCCACCCCCCGCGGGCTCCGGCTCCCCGCCCCAAGCCGACTCCACGCGAGTGGAGGGCGGCCCCCCGCGCCGGCGGGTCTTCGTGGTGGGGGCCGAGGCGGAGGCCGCGAGGGGGGAGGGCAAGCTGTCCTTGGAGGTGGTCACCACCGGGGCCCCCTTCCCCCCGGCAGCCCCACCCCTGGACTCCGAGATCGAGGAAGGGGAGATCGTGCAGCCGGAAGAGGAGCTGCGCTTCGCCCCTGTGGCCCTGTTTCGGGGAGCCGGGGGCCGCGCGCCCCGGCCCGCGCCCCCTTCGGCTGGAGCCGCCGCCGCCGCCGCCGCCCCAGCCACGCCGCTGCCCCCTCCGCCGGCCCGGGGCCCCGAGGGCGACGACTTCCTGTCCTTGCACGCGGAGTCCGACGGGGAGGGGGCCCTGCAGGTGGACCTGGGCGACCCCGTCCCCGCCGCCCCTCCTGCCACATCTAGCGACCCCCGCTGGACCGGCCTGGATCTCCGGCGCAAAATCCTGACCCAGCGGCGGGAGCGCTATCGGCAGCGGTCTCCCTCCCCGGCCGTGACGCCCGCTGCCCCGCCACAGCCGCCCCGGAAGAAGTCCAAGCGGGATCACAAGCGCGAGCCCAAGGAGCCGACGGCCCCGCCGGTCCCGCCGAGCCCGCCGGCCCCCGCGTCCTGGGACCCCAAGAAGCACCGGTCGCGGGATCACAAGCCCAGCTCCCGGTCCTCGCGGCGCCGCTCACGTTCGCGCTCGCCACGGCCGCGGTCATCCTGGTCTCCCAGCTCCGAGAGGAGGCGAGGAGGCCGCAGGTCCCGGTCCCGGGAGAAGCGGCGGCGACGGCGGCGAAGGTCGTCGGCCTCGCCCCCCCCAGCTTCCTCGTCCTCCAGGCGGGAGCGGCACCGGACCAAGCACCGCAGCGAAGGCAGCAGCAAGAAGAAGAAGAAGCGGTCTCGGTCTCGGGGCGAGAAGCGGGGTGGGGGGGACCCTGAGAAGGTGTCGGGGGCCGGGACGGAGCGGGAGAGCCGGCGGCGGGGGGCCGTGCCCCCGTCCATTCAGGACCTCACGGACCACGACCTCTTTTCCATCAAGCGGACCATCACAGTGGGGAGGGCTGAGAAGCCGGCCTCGCGCTCGGCCTCCTCCGCCGGAGGCCCCGCCCCAGCCTCACCCCTGCCCAAGCGGGAGGTTCTCTATGACTCAGAGGGGCTGAGCTGTGAGGAGAGGGGGGGTGGGGGCGGGAAGGGGTCCGGCGAGAAGGAGCGCAAGCGGTCGGGGACCCTGGCCCCCCGTGAGAAGGGGCGGAAGAAGGCGGCTTCCGAGGGCCCAGAGCGGGAGCGGGACAAGAGCTCCAAGAAGGCCCGGCCGTCCTCCGGCAAAGAAGCGGCCCCCAAGACGGCCAGCGGGGGCAGCGGGCGCAAGGTCAAGCTTCAGTCCAAGGTGGCGGTCTTGATCCGAGAAGGGGTCAGCAGCACGACCTCTGCCAAGGAGGGCGCCGCAGCCACCGCCCCCAGCTCCATCGGCGTCAAGTTCAGCCGCGACCGTGAGAGCCGCTCTCCCTTCCTGAAGGCCGAGGAGAAGGCCTCCGGCGAGCCCGGCAAGGGTGTGGCCCCGGGAGCCCCCAAGCTCAAGAAGGCCAAAGTCAAAGCCAAGGCTGGCCTCAAAAAGGTCAAAGGGTCAAAGGTGAAGACGAAAGGCACCAAGACCAAGAAGAAGAAGGCCGGTGGGAGCGGCACCGGGGCCACCCTGAAGAAGTCCAAGGCCGACAGCTGCAGCCAGGCCGGCCCCAAGGGGGCCGAGGAGACGTCCTGGTCGGGGGAGGAACGGGCCCCGGGCAAGCCCCCCAGCCCCCCCACCCCGAAGGCCGCCCCGCCACCCCCAGCCCTCACCCCTGACTCGCAGACCGTGGACAGCAGCTGCAAGACGCCCGACGTGTCCTTCCTGCCCGAGGAGCCGGCCAGGGCCGGGGGCCGAGGCCGAGGCCGTGGAGACCAGGAGGATGGGGAAGAGGAGGAGGAGGAGGAGGAAGAGGAAGAGGAGCAGCCCGGCACCACCACGGCCTCCGGGGGCGGAGCCGGGGGAGGCACAGGAGGGGGAGGCGGCGGAGGCCCTGCTGAAGCCGCCCCAGAGGACGGACCCCCCGCCCGGGCCCCCCAGCCCCCGGCCCCTCCTCCTCCTATGCCTTGGAATTTGCCCGCCGGAGTGGATTGCGCCACCAGTGGCGTGTTGGCCTGTGAGTCGGGGCTAAGGTGGAGGGGCTGGCCGAGGGGGCGTGATGGAGAACCCAGGGGAAGGGGGGGAGTAGTGGGGGGGAGCCCTGCCCCTGACACGCTCTCTCCCCGGGTCCTTCTGCCTCCCCAGTGACTGCCCTGCTCTTCAAGATGGAGGAGGCCAACCTGGCCAGTCGGGCCAAAGCCCAGGAGCTGATCCAGGCCACCAACCAGGTGGGCACTGCCCGGGGGCTGAGAGCGGCGGGGCTGGGGGGGGGCCCCCGAGCGTCCGCCTTCACGTGCGCTCTCCCCCGCAGATCCTCGGCCACGCCAAGCCACCCTCGGCCCTGGGCGGGGCTCAGGCCCCCGGGGGGACCGTGCTGGGGCTCCCCCCCGGGCCTTCGGGCTACCTGCTTCACGGTGGGGGCGGCATGGGGCTGCCTCTAGGAGGCTGCAGCTCCTCTCCCCCTTCACCCGGAGGCTTGGCCGGAGGCCCTGACCGGCGGGAAGGCAGCAGCAGCTCCGATGGGCGGATGGACACCGACAAAGTGAGTGGCCCCGGAGTGGGGAGGCCGAGGGGGCTGGGGGCCTGACGGCAGGCTGAGGAGGAGCCCCCGGCCATCGCGGCGCCCACGTCCTGCCGGAGAGCGCTGGGCGCGGGGAGGCTGCCCATAGGAGGTGGCATTTGAGGTGGGGCTCAAAGGAAGCCTGGGAGGTCAGTGGTCAGAGCACAGGAGGTGGGGTCCTCCAGGCGTGGAACGGCAGGGGGGGGAAGTGCCCCGGGAGACGGGGCGGCCGGGGGTCCCAGAGCTAAGAGGAAGGGAGAGGGAGGCCAGACGATCTCAGAGATCGGTCCTGGAGCTGATGGGCTGGGCCGGGGGAGTGGGGGCTGGTAGCCCCCCAGCAGCTGTTAGTCCAGGGTAGCAGCAGAGCCCCCCATCTTGGATGGGGGGGGGATGGGGAGGATGGCGGAGGGAAGCGGGGAGGGGGGACACACTGAACATAAGCCGTCTCCCAGGCAGAAAAAAACAGCTGAAAGTGGTAATCTGAGGCCCAAGGGACCCTAGGGTCAGAGGGCGTGACCGGAGGAGGGGAGGGAAGGGCCACCCGCAGCAGAGCCGGCTGAGGGCTCTGTCAGAAGGCGGCAGGGCATCGCTCCCTGCCTCCCGGTGACCCCTGGCCCGACCTCCGTTTGCCAGTACCTGAAGAAGCTGCACACGCAGGAGCGGGCAGTGGAGGAGGTGAAGCTGGCCATCAAGCCCTACTACCAGAAGAAGGACATCACCAAGGACGAATACAAGGACATCCTGAGGAAGGCAGTGCACAAGGTGGGTGGGGCACCGGGGGGAGGGGAGGGGAGGGGGCCTCAGCCCGGGGCCACCGTGCTGATCGCCCCTCCACACCGCCAGATCTGCCACAGCAAAAGCGGGGAGATCAACCCCGTGAAGGTGAGCAACCTGGTCCGAGCCTACGTCCAGCGCTACCGATACTTTCGCAAGCACGGCCGCAAGCCTGGCGATCCCTCGGGGCCCTCGCGCCAGTCCAAGGAGCCGGCGCCCCCCGACAAGTGCGGCCCAGTCCTGCCCGTGCCCCCTCTCTGAGCCCCGACATATTTATGTCTCTCCTTCCTCCCCTCTCCCCCCCACTGCCACGGCTTGGTGGGATTGGGGGGCGTTGTGGGAGGGGACCCGTCTGGCCCCCGCTAGCCTTCTCCCCATCCCCCCAGGCCTACTTCTTCCTTTCTCTTTGTGCCCTCTACTCTCCAGCCCTAGTTAAGGATTTCATGAAATGTTACACCCTCTGGCTTTGTCTCCGGCCCTTTCTTTTTCTGGGGCTCACGCTGTGGAGGCGGGGAGGGTACGGAAGGCCTCGAGCCCGGCTTTGCAGAGCCCCGCTCCCACGGAACCTGGCCCCGTGGGGGAAGGAGAGCCGCTTCTCCCCTGGGCCGGCTGCCAGGTCCACGGCTAAGCTCAGCTTTCAGAGCGGCCCCCGGGCCCAGCGGCAGGAGCGAAGGCCAGGCCAGAGGGGAGATGAGGGGCTCGAGGTTCCTTAGCTGGGGAGGGACCTGCGGGCGGACGCTGGGACCCCCAGAGCCTCGCTGTGGGGAAGGCCAAAGACTAGATCAGAGAGCGACCAAGGAGACACAAGAGCAGCCCTTTTATTTTGCAGAGAAGTACAGGCTCGGGGGAGGGGTCGGGGGGGCTGGTCCCGCACAGGGGGGACCCGTCAGCAGTGAGCCCCGGACTCCCACTGCATAGTATGGGTCAGCTCCTGCAGGTAGCTGTGGAGCTGGGCAGGCGCCAGGGACAGTGAGAGGCTGCTGGAGATGTGCAGGTCCACCTCTTCCAGGGAGGACGCTCCCCCGGCCTGCGCCGCCTCGTGGAGCACCCGCAGGGCGGTGGGCACCACCTGGAGAGGAGAGAGTGGCAGGCTCAAAGAAACGGCCCCCGTACCAAGGGCCGCCGACTGCTACGTGGGTTTCCTTTGCCCACCCAGCAGGCTAAGCCCCCCCAGAGCCTTCTGTGCTCCCGGGCTGTTGTGGCAGCAGCTCGATGGGTTCCGGGCCACCCCCTGCTTGGCGCAGAGCCAGGCACGGAAGTAGCAGAGCCAAGGGTTACAGCTAAGATTCCCAAACTCGGGGCCGCCCTGGAAAGTGGGCGTCCGGCTCGGGGCCTGTTGAGGCACCTTGACCATGATGAGCTTCTTGGTCCACGGCTGGGCTTCTGTGGGCCAAGGCTCCCCTAGGCTGAACCAGACGGTGTACTGGGGCGAGCGGTGACTGCCTTCCAGGAAGGAGATGAGGTCTGGAGACACATAAAAGGGGGGTGGTCAGGGTCGGGGCCCCCAGCCCTCCCGCACCCTCCCCGGCCTCCCCGGCCTCACCATTCACAAACTGGGAAATGTAGCAGACTTGCTGGCCGGCGCTGTCCTTGGTCACTTCCCTGCCTGTGGCCCCCGGGACCGCCTGCTCTCCCAGGGCCCAGTAGGCCCGGCAGTGGCCCAGGCGCCGAACCCGCAGCTCGGTCTGGGAGGTCCATAAGGCCAGCCCGGCGCCCAGGCTGCCCAGGACCTTGCCCACATAATGGGCTACCCGCTGATCGGCCAGGGTGCTCCTGGGCTCGGGCAGGGCCAGGGGGGTTCCGGCCACCTCGGTCCAGGCCTCCACCCCCGGCCCGACCAGCCGCAGGCCTTCCAGGCAGGAGAGGCGTTTCTGAAGGACCTGGCGGCCCCTGTAGAAGGCCGTTACCTCGTACTCGCTCTCTGGAGACAGAAGGGCAGGCCTGAAGGCCGGGCTCCGGCTCCGGCTCCCTCCCGCCTCCCAGCAGGCCGCCTACTCACGCAGGCCATTGGCAAAAAGCTCCACCAGGGGGTTGCAGGCGGGGGCCAGCTCTGGTGTCTGGGGGAGCTGCTCCAGGATCGAGCTGGGGCTGAAGGCTAGAGCAGAGGAAGGGCTCAGCACAGGGGGTGCGGGAGCCAGGGTTCCAGGGGCGCCGCCTCCCCCGGGTGGCCGCGAGGACAGCGTCAGGGTCTTCAGAATGTCCTGTAAGGCCTCCTGCGGGGAGAGAGGCACGAGTGGGATCCGGGGAGCCCCGGGCCTGGCCCTCCCCTGCCCAGGCCCGGCCCGGCCCGGCCCGGCCCTCACCTGCTCCTCGGCCTCGTTGGCCAGGCCGGGCTCCAGGGCCTCCTCGACCTCGGGCAAGAACTCGTAAATCTTGTGCGGGTTCTGCGGGTCCCGGCTGCGGTTGCTGAGCACGCGGAGGTTCTTCTTGCGGCCCAGGGCCGCCCGAAAGTTCCGCTTCCAAGTGGCTGGGTCGGGCTCGTCTACGCCCGGCCGATAGCTGCCGCTGACCTCCGCCCACGCCTGCCGGGCCCAGGTGGCCGTGGGCGAAGGCGGCCCCCCCCAGACCGCACCCCCAGGGGCTGACCCCACGGTCCGCGCCCCGCCCGCAGGGCCCCTCCCCACGCACTGACCTGGAGGTCGGGCCACGCCCTCGCAATCTCCCCTTCCCCACCCCCCCTCGCTGTGTGGGGGCTCCGCACCTGGAAGATGCGGAAATCATCCTCCTGTAGGTCCTGGCGCAGCCCGTGCTTCCAGGGGATGGAGAAGAGCGTGCGCTCCTCATTGATCCACACGGCCCCCAGGAGCCCCGAGTCCAGCTGCTCCCGCAGCCAAGGCAGGATCCGCGGCTTGGTGTGGGCCATGACCCGACCCGGCTGGGGGGGAGGGGCCCGCATTCAGCAAGGTGGAGGCCTCGGGGGCAGCCCTGCCTCCGCGCCTAGCGCTGGCGTGCCGGGTGGCGCGGCGGCCGAGAGCGGAAAGGGTTCGGGGAGCGTGTCCCAGGAAGTGGAGCTCCCGGGCCCATTCTGTGGATCAGGAAACTGAGGCGCGCAGAGGAGCTGGGCAAGACCCGGACGTAACCCACCGCCCCACGGCACGCGGAATTCCGAAACCTCCCCACACCCCGCCCCTCCACTAGGCCCTTCGCGTTACCTAGTTCTGGGCTGGGGGAGTCGGCACCGAGAGTCCTTCCTTTCCGCTGGGCCGCCTCCTCTCGCCCCCTCCGGCTCAGCTGATTCCAATAGGTCAAATTCCCAACCCGCTGGCACAGCCCGATGGACGAATGATATGTAAATGTGCCCCGCCTCTGGCTCGGCGCGCGTAAGCCTAGGGACTCCGCCGGAGGAGTCCCCAAAAAGTTTGGGGGGGAAAAGTTCCGAGACTCCACCCCTTGGTCACAACGGCTTTGGGAAACTACAGTTCCCTTCCGTCCTTGCGCGCCGAGAAGTTGGTTCCTCGAAGTGGGGGCCCTAGTGCTTGCTGGGACTTGTAGTGTTTTCTCAGATGCCTCGACGGGGGACACTCCTCCCCGACTCGTACCTTCTCCTTCCAAGACCTAGGCTTGCAGCGTTGCACCTCTTGGGTCCGAGGCGGGCACTCGGCGCCTAGAACCCTTTCCACGCGCCTTTCCGGATTCGGACCCAGGAGGAAGTGGGAGCAGCGGGGGTTGGACGCTCTTGGCATCTCCCGCCAGTCTTGCCCTGGGTCGCCCATGTTTTTGCAGCCCGCGGGATCTCTTTCCGGGTCCCTCCCCGTTCCCTTCTGTCTCTCTCCAGGGGTCTGCTGTCCGTCTGTTCTTCGGGTCTCCGTTCCTCTCCCCCCCATCCCGAGCCCCGCTTTCTTTTTGTCCCCGCCTATGTCTCCAGGTTGCTGCCTACGTCTTGGGCCCCTCTGTCGTTCTCCATGTTTTTAGGCTCCTCGGCCTCTCGGCCTCCTTTGGAGACCCTCTCTCTAGCTGCCCCCAACTCTGCTGGACATCGGTTTTCCGAGGTGGAGATGAGCGGCCCGGGAGAACGGCCCGACCCCCGGACTCAGAAACCCCTGCGGGCCGCTGATTGGCCTGGGCGGGACCAATGGGCGGGACAAGTGCCTGACTCGGGGCTGACTGGCAGGGGGCGTATCTTGGACGGAGTCCCGGCTGTCCGGAGGCTTGGAGCACTACCGCCTCCTACTGTCCGGTCGAACCCAACGGGTAGTCTCGTTTTCTGGATCGCTCCCACTCCGCCGCCTTGGGCGGCTTCACGCCAATCAGAGAGGCTAAGGGAACGAAACGCGAGGGAGGACATGCGCAGTACCGCGGACTCGCCAATGAGCGCATCAGCGCGGCGGGGCGGAGCAACGGAGAGATGGATAGCTCTGTCTGCGCGGGGTCCGCTGGGAAAGGGGCGAGAGGGCGGGGGCTCATCTTACGTATAACCAATGACGACGCGAAATATCAAGATGGGCGGGTGAGTCGTTCAATAAGCGTGCACGAGAGGTGGTACCCGCGGCGAGCAGGGGGCGGTGCGCCCGCTAAAAGGCGGCCCCGGGGGAGCCGCGGGCGGGGGGCGAGTTGGGGGGAAAGAAGATGGCGGCGGCAGCCGAGGCCACGAACTGCATCATGGAGGTGAGCGGGGCCGAGCGGCGGCGGCGGCGGCGGCAGTGGCGGCGGAGACCGCCGTAGCTGACCGCTTCCATGAAGGCGGCCGCGAGCGGCGTCGGGGACTGCTAGACGGCATTCCGGGAGGGCGGCGTGGAGACAGCGACGGCGGCGGGAGGGGATAGGGTCGAAGCCTCGCGCGCTTACCATCCCCCCCCAACGTCGGCCGCTCAGCCGGGGATCTCAAAACGTTGAAGATCGGGGTGCAGGGGAGGTTTCGTCAGGCGGCGGGGGGGTGGGGCGGTGGGCGCACCACGTGGGGCTGGGGGGGGACACGGCACCACTTCCGGTCCGAGCGCCACTTCCTTCCCCCCCACCCGCGCCCCACGTGGCCCCCATGCGAGCACCCGGGACCTCTGATGGAGGCCCCCGAGAACAAAGGATCAGACTGCTCGCCCGAGGAGGGGGCAGTGGGCAGACCCCCGGGCGAGGGCTTTTCAGGCCTGGACAGGGATGGCAGGCTGAGGGGGGGGGGGAATCTCCAAGCACAGGAGAGGGAAGAGGTTGGGGGGGAAGGTCCTTCTACCTCCTGCTGAGCAACATTTTTTTGGGGGGGGCGACACTCGGGGCCTCCCTAGGTGGAGAAATGGGTCAGGGGCTTGGAGTAGACTAGGGCAGTGGGTTGGTCCTGGGGGGGGAGGAGGAGGTGGGGGCTGGGACCCGAGAGGGACACACGGAGGTCAAGGCCTGGACAATCTATTCCTGGTGTCTGAGTCTGCGCAGGCGCCCAATGGGGGGCAGGGTGGCTGGGGGGGGGGGGCTGGTGGCAGGGTGTGCGCAGGCGCCTGCTGGGGGGAGGGTGGGGGTGTGGAGCAGCTGTGTGAGCTCGTCTTCTGGAGGAGGGGGCCCCAGAGAGGCAGCCTCGCCGAAGCGCTTTTGCCCCAGTTTTTCTTAAGCCACAGCTGGGGCTGGGGGGGGGACCCCTCCCCCTGTCCCTTCCCAACCTAGCCCCCGAGCCTGGCCCCCGGGAGCTAACTGTCTCTCCCTGTTACTCTCTCCTAGAGTTTTGTGGCCACCTTGGCTAATGGGATGAGCCTCCAGCCTCCACTTGAAGAAGTAAATATCCTTTTGTGAGCCTCCCCTCGTCCCCCGCCCACATCCCCTGTCATTGTGACTTTGGGGAAAGTCGTTTTTCTCCGTGCCTCAGTTTCCCCTCTAAGCTAACAGGCTGTGGGGACCAGGAATCCCCTAAAGGCTCGGACTTCCCAGGTCCCTAGGCACAGGCTCCCCGAGCTGTCCTGGCCAGGCCCCAAACCGAGGCTCTCATCCTACCTTTTGGCTCAGAAGGCTCCCGGGAGGACGCTCCCGTCACCTGGCCTGACTGGGAGGAGGATCCCGGGTCTCCAGGGTTAAAATGACAGAGCTCCATCCCGGCCGCGGCCCCCGTCTTCGGGGACCCCGGGCCTGCGCTCCCCCCTTGCCAAGTAAAAACTGAGGCCGGTCAGATGCCAGCTTGGGAGAACGATTCTCCCTTGGTCTGCCGGCCCCCCCTTTAGAAAGGGGCTCGAGTTAGGACGTCTGTAGTCGCCCTGTGGAAGGCTCTCCCTTTGGCCTAGGACCATGACTCTCTCAAAGCCCAGGCAAAATCTTCCTTAACTCTGCCTCCAGCCCCTTTTCCCAAATTTGCACCAGTCCCCCATTCCCCAGACCCCCAGTGTTCCCCCCCAACCCCCAGCTGTGGGCTGAGCTAGAGATTGGAGAGTAGGCGCCGTGAGGTATCGGGGCCTCAGGGGGAAACTGAGGCAGGGATCGTTGGGGGGGTGGGATGGAGCTCGGGAGACTTGGAATGGGAGGAGGCAGTCCCTAGGGCTGAGAGGGGTGGAGGTTCTCTAGGAAAGAATATACATGGGACAGTGGTCGCCCTGCTCCAAAAATCAACCCCTCCATCCCAACCCAGGTGTCCTGCACGCAGCCCGAGAGCAGCGAGAAGCCCAATGCCGAGGACATGACGTCCAAGGACTATTACTTCGACTCCTACGCCCACTTTGGCATCCACGAGGTGAGGGGGGCTTCCCTGAGGGCGGGGCTTCCGGGGCAGGGAGGGCCCCTGCGGGGAGGCGGGCCGGGTCACAGCCTTGTGGGGCTCCCCTGTCCGCAGGAGATGCTCAAGGACGAGGTGCGGACGCTCACTTACCGGAACTCCATGTTCCACAACCGGCACCTGTTCAAAGACAAGGTGGTGCTGGACGTGGGCTCCGGCACCGGCATCCTCTGCATGTTTGCCGCCAAGGCCGGGGCCCGGAAGGTCATCGGGGTGAGTCGGGGAGCCTGGGGGGTGAGGGGGGCGGGGGAGGGGAGGAGGCCACTGACCCTTCCTTCCCCCAGATCGAGTGCTCCAGCATCTCTGACTATGCCGTCAAGATCGTCAAGGCCAACAAGCTGGACCACGGTGAGCTGTCGGGCCTCTGCTGGGGGGAGGGGCGGGGGGTGGGGCAGGGGGCCCATGCTGAGCCCCAGCCTTGTCCCACCCACAGTGGTGACCATCATCAAAGGGAAGGTGGAAGAGGTGGAGCTGCCCGTGGACAAGGTGGACGTGATCATCAGCGAGTGGATGGGCTATTGTCTCTTCTACGAATCCATGCTCAACACCGTCCTCCACGCCCGGGACAAGTGGCTGGTGAGGCCCCGGCCCTGCTGCCCTCCGTGCCCCCGCCTTGCTGCCCTCCGAGCCCCGCCCTGCTGCCCTCCTTCCCAGCCTTTGAGCCCCCCCTCTCACCCCTCAGGCCCCCGATGGACTCATCTTCCCTGACCGGGCTACGCTGTATGTGACTGCCATTGAGGATCGGCAGTACAAGGACTACAAGATTCACTGTGAGTGTGGGCAGGTGGGGGCGGCAGGTGGGCCAGGCCGGGAGGGGCCGCTCTGGCTCACGGCTTCTCCTCTGTCCCTCAGGGTGGGAGAACGTCTACGGCTTTGACATGTCCTGTATCAAGGACGTGGCCATAAAGGAGCCTCTGGTTGACGTGGTTGACCCCAAGCAGCTGGTGACCAACGCCTGCCTCATCAAGGTGCGAGGTTGGGGGGGCGGAGCGGGCTCGTCCTTTCCCGGCAGCCGCCTTGGCTCTGGCCCGGGCTGGTCCTGATGAGTTGAGGGTCTGGGCCTGTGGGCGCGCATCTCGGGGCCTGACCCGGTGTCGTCCCTCGGCAGGAGGTGGACATCTACACGGTGCGCGTGGATGATCTGACCTTCACCTCCCCCTTCTGTCTACAAGTGAAGAGGAACGACTACGTGCACGCTCTGGTGGCCTACTTCAACATCGAGTTCACCCGCTGCCACAAGCGCACCGGCTTCTCCACCAGTGAGTGGGGCGGCCCCAGGGCACCGGGAAGGTCCCAGTTCAGCCTCCCTGGGGGAGGGAAGGGCCAGTTACAGGCTCCCGGGCCGGCTGGTGGTGACCCAGGACAGACATGAGCCGGAGGCCCCGAGATTCTTACAGGAGGGAGCCCGGTGGGCAGCCGTCCCCTCTCCAACCTCCCACTCGGCTCCCTCTCGTCCAGGCCCCGAGTCCCCTTACACACACTGGAAGCAAACTGTCTTCTACATGGAGGACTACCTCACGGTGAAGACGGGCGAGGAGATCTTCGGCACCATCGGCATGCGGCCCAACGCCAAGAACAACGTAAGTCGGGCCGGGGGGAGGCCAAGGGCGCTGGGCGGGGCCGTCCCGGGGATCCAGGGCAGGGGGGGCCTTGGGAGTTCCCCAGTCCCTCACGCTTCCTGTTCTCCCCTTGCAGCGAGACCTCGACTTCACCATCGACCTGGACTTCAAAGGCCAGTTGTGTGAGCTCTCCTGCTCCACTGACTACCGGATGCGCTGAGCCGGCCCGCGGGCTGTTCCCGGGGCCCCTGCCCCAGCCGGCCTCACCACTCCCTGGGCTAGGCCGCCCGCCTCGGCCAGCCCAGCCCACCCCAGGGAGCCGGCGGGGGCCAGCTTGATGGTTTGAGGGCCCCCTAGCCCCTTCCCCTGTCCTCTGTCCTCCACCCCCCAGGCCCTGCTCCCTCCCGTGGGTGAGTGAGGGGCCCAAGGGCGACATCGTGACTGTGTTTTTCATAACTTATGTTTTTATATGGTTGCATTCATGATAATAAATCGTCAGCTGGGACGTGGGGAGCAAACCTTGGGCTGGGCCAGGGTGGGACGTGGGGAGGGCTGGGCTCGGGCCTCTTCCTCACAACGCAGAGAACCTTCTTCCCCTTGGGTCATCTGATTGTGCCCCATTTGGGGACCCGCCTGGCCTGGGGCAGTGCCTCCGGAAGGCCCTCCTCTCCCTCCCTTGCAAGAAGTGGCCCCCCGGAAGCCAGCCCCTCTCCTTCAATGATTGTTCCCCAAGTGTCCTGCGCCACAGTTTTCTGGGGCCAGCAGGTGCTGGGGATGCTTGCCCTCTGCCTTCCCCGCAAAGGAGCTGATCCACACTCCCCTTCCCCGATGGTCCAGGGCTTTGTCTACACAAAGGTCCCCATCTACCCTGCACAGGCGGCATCTTTGGCCAGCTCCAGCTGAGCTTCAGTTGCCTCAGTTGTGTCTGGCAGACACTTCATAGGTGGGGGAACTGAGGTGATCACCATGAAGCCCCTTGTTTGCACTTTGCCAGTGGCTCTGCCCCTGTGCCCCCAGGCTGCCTCCAGGAACACCAGTGGGGGAATCCGGAACGGGAACCCCCTCTTCTAGGCTCTAGAGAGAAGGCCGCTTAGCTTCCAGCCCTAAACAGGGTGCAGTCCCGCGTGCTGCATGCTTTGCAGGCCCTGGGAGCTTAGGGTGCAGACCTGGGGGCTCCTCCCCCAGCTCCAGGAGAGCCCCTGTCCCTGCTGGAACGGAGAGAACGACCGCCTCCCCAATGCCTCAGTCCCTCTGGCAAGGACAATGCACCTAGTTAGGGGCCGGGGGAGGAGACTCCCCCCAACTGGGAGGGGCAGAATGTGCACATGCGCACGGGGTCTGCCGGGCTAGATAAACACCACCACCCCCGTGCGTGACGTAAAGTGGGGGAAGGGGACATCCTGGCGCAGGCGCAGACGACCGGGGGGGGGGGGGGAAGCTTAAGATTCCATCAATAGGAGGGGGGGCTCTTCGCATGTTGATCTCCAAACGCAGTGAGTAAGGAGATAGCTCCTGGAAAGAGTAACCCGGGGCTAGAAGAAAGGACCCCTGGGGTCCACCGGGAAGGGGATTGGAGGAGGGGCCCAGGTGGGCTGTGGCTGAGGGTCGATATCCGGGGATGTGGGATTGTAGGCCCGGTAAGGGAGCGAGCAGTCGGTACCCGGGTCTCCATTCCTCGGCTGCCTGCCCTCTCTTGCTCTTAAGCATCCCAGGCTGTGGAGCATGCGCAGTGGATAAGCCTGGACTCTGCGGGGACCCTTCTCCAGCCCCTTCCTAACTCCGCCCCTTGCTTCCCTGAAGCTATTAAAATACCCCGGCGGGGGCGGGGGGGGGGGGAGGAATGGTGTCCTGGGCCGCTTCTTTCATCCCGGAGCGGGTGCGAGGAAGGAAGCATGAGCACTTGGGATTCGGGGGCAGCCTCCTTCTGTGCGACCCCGAACTGCATCTCCCAGCAGGCCCTACGGCGGCCTCCTGTGGGCAGCCCATTTCACGGTGCCCAAGGTCTCATGGGAGTTGTAGTCAGTGTCTGGGGGCTGAGCTGCTCCTGGGTCGGAGGGGCTTGGGGACCAACTTCTGCTCCCCCTCCCTGGGTCCCAGGGCGCCATGGCCGAGGCCCGCCAGGCAGCGACCTTCCGCCTAGAGCTGGGCCAGGGGACCCCCGGGCCAAGGTGGTGGAACGGAGCCTTGAAGGAGGTCGGCAGCGCGGGACTGCGCTCCTGGAGGCGGAGCCTGGCCCAGTGCAGGGTAAGGGGGAGGCTTTCAGCTCTCCTGTCTGCCCCCCGCCCCCTCCCCCATCCTCTGCTCACCCTCGCTCCTGGGCACTGCCAGGGTCGTGCTGCCCATGCCAGCCCCTCCGTCCCCTTCGGGGACCCTCCCCTGCAGCGGCTCCGCTGTCCAAGGTGCTGGAAGCCCAGCCCCCAGGGCCCATGGGGTTGGCTCTGGCGAGCCCCAGGAGCGTGTAGCTTGCGCTGCCCCCGGTCCCCGGGCGGGCGGCGGCCAGCGCGCGGCTTCTATCCCGGCAGGATGACGTCCTCCGCGGAGCCCGGCCGGCCGGCGCGGCCAGCGGCCTCTTCCTCTTCGCCGCCATCCAGGGCGCCCGCTTCGTGCAGCTGGACCCCTCCCTGGGGCTGGTGGACTGGATCAAGGCCAACCTTCCAGACTGGTGAGGCTCGGGGCAGCCCCTGCGGGCCCTCCGCCCGGCCCTGTTTGGGCTCCCCCCTGGCCCCGGGCGGGGAGGGGCGGGGCCGGGTGGGGGCGGGGCGGGGCGCTGCTCAGACTCCGGCCCGGGGGGCTGAGCCCCAGCCTGGTCCGCCTCCCCTCTCCCCAGGGGTGCGCGCCGGCTCCCCGCCTTCCAAGGGGCGCTGGCGGCCGCCGTCTTCGCCGGGGGCCTGTGGACGGCCCTGCTGCTGACCCTGCATGTGGTTCTGCGGCTCCTGCTGCGCTACCAGGGCTGGCTGAGCGAGCCTCGGGGGACGCTGTCCTTGCCCACGCGCTCCTGGCTGGTATGAGGAGCCTGGGGCCGCCTCCGCCGGCCCCACCCGCTCTCTGTGTCTCAGTGTCTCTGCTTTGTCTTGGGGACTGGGGGCCCTGAAGGAAGGGGGAGAGGGTCTGGGTCAGGGCCGGTGCTTCCTGCCTCCCCCAGGCCCTGGTCAGGATCTTCTCCGGCCGCCGCCCGACGCTCTACACCTACCAGCGCTCCCTGCCCTGCCTACCCCTGCCCTCTACCGCGGGCACCATAGCCAAGGTGGGCATGGCGCCGGCGAGGGCGTCCCCGATACCCAGAGCCGGGGCCTGTGGGAATCCACCTACGGGGAGGGGGGGGCGGGAAGTCAGGGGGGACGTGGGGACTGGGGAGTCGGGGGGACGTGGGGACCGGGAGTCGGGGGAACGTGGGGACCGGGAGTCGGGGGGACGTGGGGACCGGGGAGTCAGCAGCCAGCATGATGAGCCAGGAAATCAGGGGCCCGCGTAATTAGGGTCTTGGAGTCTCGGAGGGGGCGGCCAGGGCCGGAGCTCTGTCGTGTCCCCCCCAGTACTTGGAGTCCGTGCGCCCGCTGCTGCCGGAAGAGGATTTCCAGGCCCTGAGCGGCCAGGCTCGCACCTTCCTCCACACAGAGGCGCCCCGGCTGCAGGCGCTTCTGGGCCTCAAGGCCTGGTGGGCGACCAATTACGTGAGTGCCGTCTCTGCTCCTTGGGGTGCCCTGCTGGGGGGGGCGCGGCCCGTTCTGATGCAGCACTTCCCCACAGGTGAGTGATTGGTGGGAAGAATACATCTACCTGCGCTCCCGAAGCTCCCTGCTGGGCAGCAGCAACTACTACATCCTGGTGAGCCCCTCCCCCTGGCGGCCAGGGCTCCCGTGGCTGAAGTTATGCCAGCTGGGAGGGGGCGCCGGCCGTGAGGGGATGCCTGGGAGCGGGGAGGCCAGGTGGGCGGGAGAGCAGGTGCCGCAGCCTCCGCCTGCCCGCAGGACTTTCTCTCGGCGGCCCCCACTCCTCTGCAGGCGGCCCGGGCTGGCAACGCTGTGTACGCCATGATGAGGTTCCGGGAGCGGCTTCGGCGTGGGGAGATGGAGCCCGTAAGAGGCTGGGAGGGGCCGGGGGGCGGGGGGGCCCGGTGGGCCCCGACCTGGGGTCATTCCCGCCTCCCTCGGTCCAGGCAACCCTGCTGGGGCTGCGCCCGCTGTGCTCGGCCCAATACCGGCGCATGTTCAACACCAGCCGGATCCCTGGGGTCTCCAGAGGTGAGAGATCCTGCGACCGGGACCCCTGCCCTGCGCCCGGGGGGGCTACAGACAAGAGACGATCCCCTGGCGCAGACTGTGGGTTTTCAGGGAAGGAGACCCGGGTTCCAATGCTGCCTCCCAGGCAGCCAGCGAGCATTTATGAGGCCCCTGCTGGGTACCGGGTCTTGGGCAGGAAGGGGTGCCAGCTTTCTGTAATGTCAGTGATGAGAAATGCCAGGGCTGGTAGCCTGATGGCGTTTGCGGCCCAGGCAGAGGCGCGGCCCAGGTGCCAATTCTGCGGGTTCGTGCCCTTTGGCGCCGCCTTCCCCAATGTTGACCTCTGACCTCGGGCACCCACGGCCTCCTTCCCAGACTGGCTGTGTCACGTGAGGGACAGCCACAGCTGCCATGTGGCCGTCCTGCACCGGGGCCGCTTCTTCCGCCTGGGGACCCACGGGGGGCCAGGGGGCCACCTGCTGAACCCCCGTGTTCTGGAGCAGAAGTTTCAGCACATCCTGGATGACCCAGCCCCAGCCCGGCCCTCTGAGGAGCACCTGGCGGCCCTGACGGCCGCTCCCAGGTAGGTTGGGCTTCCCGGCGGGCTGGGAGCCGTGGGGGTCAGGGGGTCTGGCCACACTCTGACCCGGCCCCTCCCCAACAGGGCCCTGTGGGCTCAGGCTCGGGCCTCCCTGCGGGCAGGGGCCGCCCTGGACGTGGTGGAAGGGGCCGCCTTCTTCGTGTGCCTGGAGGACACCCCGGGGCCCTCGGATGCGGCCCCTGAGGTGCTGCTGGACGAGCTGGCACAGTCCTTGCTGGTGGGGACTGGCCACAGCAGGTGAGCCCCGGGCCCAGGCCCTCCCCTCACCTCCCGCCCAGGCAGGGCTCCCCTTTCCCCAAGGCCTCTGGTCTTCCACTTCTCCCAGACCCCCAGCACAGACCTCCCTGCCAGGCCTCTCCTGCCCCCCACAGGTGGTTGGACAAGTCTCTGAACCTCGTGGTCTTCGCGGGCGGCCGCATGGGACTGAACGTGGAGCACGCCTGGGCTGACGCCCCCATCCCTTCGCACATGTGGGAGGCACGGCCGCCGAGCCCCAGACACCCAGGCCCTTTGGGTGGCCGCACCCCATCTCCAAGGGGCTTCTTAGAATGCGCAGGCTTTGGGGGGTTGGGGGGCCAGGGTGGGCCGGCCCCGGGCGGGGTCTTGACCGGCTTCTCTCTCCTGCTCCCCAGGCCGTCCTGGCTGCCGAGTGCTTCGAACTGGGCTACTCCGCCGACGGGCATTGCAGAGGGACCCCTGACCCCGAGGTGGGCCCCCCTGAGCGGCTGCACTGGGCGGTGCCTGAGGAGGTGAGAGCCCCCCCGGCCCCCACCCCGGGCGCCTGTGTGCCCGGCCTCTGCCTCCTCACGGTGCTCTCTTCCCGGGCAGGTGGCCACTTCCATCTCCCTGGCTCTGCGGGAGGCCCAGGCCTTGGCTCGAGACACCGAGTGCCACGTCCTTCCCTTCGCCCACTTTGGGAGAGGATTCACCCGACGCTGCCGAGCCCCGGGGAGCAGCTTCGTGCAGCTGGCGCTGCAGCTGGCCCGCTTTCGGGTCAGTGCCCGGGCCGGGGGCCGCTGGGAGGGATACCCGAGCTGGGCCAGGATTGGGGGGGGGGGTGAGCCAGCCAGGGAGGGGGCAGCTTAGCCCGGGACCAGGTGGTCCATCTGAGGAGGGGCCTGTGGGCCAGGCGTCCGTGCCCAGACTAACCCTCCCCCCCCTCCCTGTCCCGGGCCCACCAGGACCAGGGTGGCTTCTGCCTGACCTACGAGGCCTGCGTGACCAGGGCGTTTCTCGAGGGCCGCACGGAGACCGTCCGGTCATGCACCGAGGAATCCTGCGCCTTCGTCAGGGCCATGCAGGACCCGAGGCTGACGGTAGGCCCCCCCCACCTCCTCCCCGCTGTCCCCCAGAGCCTGGGGAGATGATAACCTCTGCTTGACCTCCCCCAGAATGCCCAGCGTCTGGCGCTCTTCCGAGCGGCCGCGGACAAGCACCGGGCTCTGTGTCGGGCAGCCCTGAGCGGCGAGGGCATCGATCGCCACCTCTTCTGCCTCTATCTCGTCTCTCGGTTCCTCCCACTCCCGTCCCCATTCTTGACCCAGGTCAGCGGACCCTTGCGGCGGGAGGAAGGGGGTGCCTCAGGGGAATGGGCCAAGCTTTGGGGTCCCCCGGCCCACACCCTCCTCCCCAACCCCACTTTCCAGGTTCGTGCCGAGCAGTGGAAACTCTCTACCAGCCAGATCCCCACACAGCAGCCACAGCTGTTCGATCCGGCCAATCATCCCGATTTTGTGTGCTGCGGCGGCGGCTTTGGGCCTGTGAGTGGGCCGGGGAGAGGGAGGAAGCCCCTGGATGCTGGGGGGGGGCAGGGACAGCCCCTGGATGGGGGGGCTGCAGCGGACTGGGAACAAGTCCCCGACACTAAGGAGGGGCCTCTGGGGGGGGCCAGGGCGGGGCAGGGGGTGAGGATCGCGGCCCTGGGGACTCTTCTCCTCCACTGGCTGCAGGCAGATGACGATGGCTATGGGGTGTCCTACATCTTCATGGGGGAGAACATGGTCACCTTCCACATTTCCTGCAAGGTCTCCAGCCCCGACACGGTTAGAGCTCTTGTCTTCCCAGGTGTCCAGGCCCCCCCTCCCCTCCCACCTCCCTGGTGTCCAGGCCCCCCCTTCCCCTTCCCTGGTGTCCAGGCCCCCCTCCCTCCTCTCCCCCTTTCCCCAGCATCCAGGCCCCCCATCCCCCATTGCCCCTCTGGAGAGGTCAGAGAAGGCTGGATTTGGAGCTCGTAGGACCTTGGGGGAGCATCTGTTTGGCTCATTTGAAGTCACACAAATAGGAAAGGGCAGCGTCAGGATTTGAATTTGTTACCACTGTGATGTTCCATGCCACCAATCCTGAGCCCAGGTTTTACCCTCTGCCTAGGACCCCACCCTCCCATCCCCCATTCCCCGGTGTCCAGGCCCCGTCCTTGCCCTCTCAGACCCCTGAGGTCCCCTCTCGGGGTCCCCTTGGATTTCGGGCCCCTCGATCCTTTCTCAGTCGCCTCCCACCTTTGCAGGACGCCCGGCGCTTCGGGCAGCACATTCAAGACGCCATGCTGGATGTGGCCTCGCTGTTTGGCCTGGGCGTGGGGCCCAGCACGGGGGCCCGGCCGGGCGGGACGGCCCGGGAGGACAAGAACTCTGCTGAGGGCTCCCGGGGGCCTGGCTCCCGGCAGGAACCCCCTGCTCCCGGCGACCCAGAGCCCTGAGGGAGCCGCCACCCCTGGGGGGTCCTGGCAGCCTCCCAGAGACCGAGGGGTCGAGGCGGCACCCCGGCACCTCGGAGCCTCGCTCGCAATCCGGGCCCAGGCTCGTCGGCCCGGCTCAGGTCCGGCTTCGTCACCTTGGCCGATCTTGGCCGTCCCCCTCCTGTGTCCTCGTCCCCCCATGAAGTCCGGTTTTTCTGGCTGGCTTGGGCCATCCCCACCCTGACGCTGTTCCACGGGCTGAGGTCGCCCCATTCTCGGGGGCCACGGGCTGCAGCTCAGACCTTGTCTCAGCGGCTGTCACCCCATGCCCCTTCCATGGGCCAAGGTCTATGCAGTCTGAGCCCCGTCCACAAATTCGGCTTCAGCCTTGGCCTCGCCCTCCCCCCGCCTCCACACCATCCCTGGCTCTGGGCTGCGCCAGGCCGCGCCAGGCCGTCCCAGACACCCCTTGCCCCGCGTCCGCCCCAGGCTTATTCTAGCTCGGTGGGGCCCCCACTCGTGGGCCGGCCGGCCTGAGCCCCGGCTGCGGCAGGACCTCCGATGACCTGGGGCCCTCCGGGATTCAGGAAGCCATAATGAAGCGCCTGCTGCGTGCCCGCCGCGTGCTTGGAGCTGGGAAGGTGGAGGCCGCTCCTGCGGATGAGGAAACCCGCAGCGCGGGGAGCCTTCCCAGTCCGAACTTGGCTGGGCGCCGAGGGAGCCCCCGAGTGGGGGCAGGGGCGCGGGGATGGCCCAGCGGCCCGACCTCCGGGAGGCCTCCGCTCGAGCTGTCTGTGGGAGCCGGCGGGAAGGGCGGCCTCAGTCTCCTTACCTGTAAAATGGGAATAACACTAACGCTACCTCCCAGGCTTGTTGGGAGATCTTTGTAATGTGCTTTGCTAACCTTAAAGAGCCGAATAAATAGATTCTAGCTATTGGTGAGGACGAGGACGAATAACGAGCTGGCGCGCAGCGGGGGGGGGGGGGGGGGGGGGGGGGGGGGGACGGGAGGAGGGAAGCTGCGGAGGACTGTAAAGGGTGAGACACGTGGGACTCCTCCTCCTCCTCCTCCTCTTTCTCCCCCTCCTCATCCTCCTCCTCCTCCTCCCCCTCCTCTTTCTCCCCCCCCTCCTCCTCCTCCTCCTCCTCCTCCTCCTCCTTTTCCCTGGGCCGCCGCCATACTTGCTGGCCTTCCTTGCTGATAAAAAGTGCCTGCTCCAGCCCGAAGCCGAGAGCCGGTCAAAGTCTTGTCTCTAGGGGCCGCTAGGGGGCGCAGTGGGCGGAGCCCCAGCCCTGAAGTCCTCAGGATCCGAGTTCCAACCCGACTTCCCTGCTGTGTGACCCTGGGCAGGTCACTTAACCCCCTCCGCCTCAGGGAAAAAAATCCCCCACCCCCGACTAGCGGCGGGACTGGGGCAGCCCAAGTGCCAGAAAAGAGAGAGCAGCCCTTGCTCCAGCTGCAGGACGGGGGACGTGCTCCCCCCGCCGCCCGCTGCGCTCCCCAGCGCCCCCTGCTGGCCCGGGGCCTGCTGCCTGCAAAGGCTCGCCCAGCACCTTTTCCTTTTCAGAAGTAAGTTTGGGTGGACGGCTTTGGGTTTCCGCCAGGAAATTTCCGCCTGGCTCTTCCCCCCCCACACCCCCGGTCCTCCTCTGTAATGGAAAAAAGGGAAAATCAGCGAGAGCGGCGACAAACGCGCGCCCCCTGGCCCTCCGCAGAGGAGTGAAGGACGGGGACGTGGGCCCCCCGCAGAGCTCTTCAGCTCAGGGAAGGGCTCTGCCAGGGCCTGAAATAACAACAGGTGGTCCAAATTCTCCCCCCTTGTGGCCCGCGCTCCCCCACAGACCCCGCGGGGAAGTCCCCGGCTCACACAGCCGCGCTCCGGGGGGGCCCCCACGGGCCGTTCTCGGGTCCCAGCCGGGCGCGCGCGCTAACCCCCCGATCAATACGGGGGATGGCTTGGCAGAGCCCCCTTCCCCTCCCCCCTCCCAGGCCCAGGCGCCTCTTAGGCTAAAGACTGGAAGTAGCCCGTCGGCTCCTCCGCAGCACGTGCCGGCACCCGCCCAGCGCGGGCAGAAAAAGAGGCAAAATCCCGCCGCCGCTTCCGCGCGTGAGCGGGGGCAGCCGCGACAAGTGGGACGGGGTGGCACCCACAATAATCCTGAGGGGGGCGCTTCCTGCTGCAGGAGGTGGGATTTTAGCCGGGACTTCTGGGAAGTTGGGGAGGTCAGGGCCAGAGCAGAGGGAGAAAAGCACCGAGAACAGCTGGAGGGATGGGGAGGGGGATCCCTGATGAGGGGGCTCCACAGGAGGGAGGCCCTCCGAAGTAGCGCCTGAGGAACTGGGGGACGCTGTCCCCCCCCATCACTGGGAGGGGGAGGGGAGAGGGGGAGGCGGACATCGCGAGTTCGAGGCGACTCCTGGATGCGGACTTTGGGGTGTGTGGAAGGCAGAGGCGGTAGATGGGAGGTCAGATTAGGGCGGAGAAGAGATTTGAGAATCACCGGCATAAAGAAAATAAGTCAGTCCATGGAGGGATGAGGTCACCAGGCGAAGCAGGCTGGAGAAGAGAAGAGGGCCCAGGACCGAGCCCAGAACCTTCCCAGGTTCACTCACAAAAGCTGATTTGGGCGTTGTGTGTACCCTGCATCATCACCGCGGAGGCAGTTGTCAGATAGCGGAAGTTCCGGGGGTCCTCCCTCCCGCCTTGGTCTCAGCAGGATTGTCACCGCCAGGATGGACCCGAATAGTCCAAAGTCTTTATTGGCTCCTCCCCGGTCTGTGCGCTCTGACTGAGTCCCAGGTCTCTCAGCCCTTAAATACCCTATTACCATGACGTCATTACATCATTCCGAGTATATGCCACTAGAGCGATTACATCATTATATCGAACTAGATATGCGAGCGAGAGAACTATTATCTCATCAGTTCCACTGAGTTAACGCCTTGTTTCAGGTATACGTCTCCTGTTTCTTTCTTTTTTTTTTTAATTATAGCTTTTTATTTACAAGACATATGCATGGGTAATTTTTCAGCATTGACCATGGCAGGCGGACCAATACATGTTAAATATGTTAAAGTATAAATTAAATACAATATAGGTGTACATGTCCAAACAGTTATTTTGCTGTACAAAAGAATCGGACGTTGAAACAGTGTAACATCAACCTGTGAAGGGAATCAGAAATGCAGGCGGACAAAATTAGAGGGATTGGGAATTCCATGGAGAGGTTCACACTCATCTCCCAGAGTTCTTTGCTGGGTGCGGCTGGCTCAGTTCATTCCTGCTCTATTGGAGCTGATTTGGTTCATCTCATTGTTGGAGAGGGCCCCGCCCATCAGAATTGATTATTGTATAATCTTGTTGCCATGTATAATCTGCGCATTTCCTCAGCATCAGTTCCTGTAAGTCTCTCCAAGCCTCTCTGTCTTCCTCCTGCTGGTCATTTCTTACAGAGCAATAATATTCCATAACCTTCATGCACCATAATTTACCCAACCATTCTCCAATTGATTGGGACATCCATTCATCTTCCAGCTTCTAACAAAAAGAGCTGCCACAAACATTTTGGCACTTCTAAAGTAAAATTTATTTAATTCAAATGAAATGACTTTAGTTGAGTTTTCCTTTCTTTTGTTTGATGAAAATGACATATTTGAATGAATATTCAATAAAAATGGATCTCAATATTTTTCTAAGTGCACATTTAAAGGAAATGTATCATATATTTCCCACCCATACCCATGAAAATAAATGCCTGCCCATCCAAATCACTTGAAATAACTTAGAAATGAAAATCAAGACAACTTTGAGGGTTTTTTTTTCGTCCAATAACTCGGCAAATTCACAAGATCAGTCTGAGATGAGGATTTTAGAATAGAATGGACATATTATTGCATTTTTGGTGGATCTGTAAATTTGTTTAATGTTTCTAGAAATTAACTTAAAATTAAGTTAAGAAAATGGTTAACATGTCTAGATACTTTGACTCAGAGATTCCCTTTCTAGGCAAAAAACCCAACAAGGTCAAGAATCAAAAGAAAGGCACTGTGTATAATAAACAGTTTAACAGCATTATTTTTTGGTAGCAAAGAGATGGAAATATATCAGATGCTCATGGGTTGGGGAATGGCAGAAACAAGTTGTGAATCCAGAGTTTAATGTGGATGAACAGAGCTCACTAACCAATATAGATTTTTAAAAGAAAAGTATAGCAGATGAAAATGAAAGGAAAGGGTGTGTGTGAGTGGGGGGGGGGGGTTAATTGAGTCCATCAATCAATCATCCCCATACTAGTTAAAATAATCAATAAACTATTCTAGTTCTTGACAGATTTATCAGGGAGAATGTTTCTCTTCAAGCAATTAATCAAAGATATTTAACTAATATACATACTGTCATTTTTCTGTGTGTCCTCTTTAAAAGAACAAGCAAAGATGACAGAAATAAATAACAATGAATGTTGGAAGGAATGTGGGAAAACTGGGACACTAATGCATTGTTGGTGGAGTTGTGAGCAGATCCAGCCATTTTGGAGAGCCATTTGGAACTATGCTCAAAAAGTGATCAAACTGTGCATCCCCTTTGACCCAGCAGTGTTTCTACTGAGATTATATCCTACTTAATCCTATTAATTCCTATCCTATTAATTCCTACTGGGATTATATCCCAAAGAGATGCTATAGGAGGGCAAGGGACCTGTGTGTGCAAGAATGTTTGTGGCAGCCCTCTTTGTGGTGGCAAGAAACTGGAAACTGAGGGGATGCCCATCAATTGGAGAATAGCTGAATAATTATGGTATAGGAATGCTATAGAATATTACTGTTCTATAAGAAACAATTAACAGGATGATTTCAGAGAAGCCTGGAGAGACTTATAGGAACTGATGCTGAGTGAAGTGAGCAGAACCAGGAGATCATCGTACATGACAACAACAAGACTATACAATGAGCAATTGTGATGGACGCGGCTCTCGTCAACAATGAGATGAACCAAATCAGTCCCAATAGAGCAGTAATGAACTGAACCAGCTACACCCAGAGAGAGGACTGTGGGAACTGAGTGTGGACCACAACATTTCACTCTTCTGTATTTTCACTCTTTTTGTTGTAGTTTGCTTGCATTTTGTTTTTCTCATTTTTGTTTCATTTTTGATCTGATTTTTCTTGTGCGGCAAGAGAAAAAAAAAAAGTAACAAAAGTGCTTGCTTTCCCATTTTTGTGCTGTTTTCCTTGCCAAGGAGAATGACTTTCCCTCCAAAGATGTCAGCTCCTAAATATCCAGCAGGGACGACTAAAGGGATTCTAAGAAGGTGCTGAGCTCCCCTTGATGAATTCCAGCCCCCTTGGCCCTGATGCGCTTTTTCCTTGAGTCCTGAGACAAATGGCCACTGTCAGGGAATATTTGGGAGGTCATTGACAACCAGAGGAGAGCCCAAAGTTGGAGAGGAATGAATGTCCCAATTTTTAAAAAAGGGGAGAGTCTGCAAACCGCACGTGGAATGAGAGCCCGATCTCTGCTTTTGATGTGCATGGAGTGAACTAGAAATCACCATCAAGGCCTCTGGGTAGACTGAGGGTTACTAACCCGTCAGAGCGGCACCACTGGGCCAGTGTCCAGCTGTGGCTGGTCAGAGCATGATGAGCCCGGAACAGAGTACCACCGGTCATGTACAAACAGTCTCTCTAAAGTCCAGTGGTCCCCAAACTTTTAAAATAGGGGCCAGGTCACTGTCCCTCAGACTGTGGGAGGGCCGGACTATAGTAAAAACAAAAGCTCGCACTCTGTCTCTGCCCCTCAGCCCATTTGCCCTAACCCGGCGGACCGCATAAACGCCCTCAGCGGGCCGCATCTGGCCCACAGGCATAGTTTGAGAACCTCTGCAAACCTTTGGGTGGACTCTCTAACTGGGTACATCTCACTTTTTTTTTTTAAGCTATGGCAGGCAATTCTGCTTCGCTCATAGAGCACAGCACTTTCTGAGCCGTGTCCGGACTGTGCTGGACAGTTCAGGGACTCTTGTGTCTCACAGTTGTTCTTGCGACAGACCTTATTGCTTCTTCTGACCTGCATGCAGGCACTTGCTTTTCGAGAGCTCCTAAAGAGCCAAAATTGACCTTTCAGGGCAAATGCTCATTTGGCATTCAGACAACCCGGCCAGCCCATCGGCTGCATCCTCTGCAGCAGAGTCTGAAGGCTTGGCAACTTAGTTTGAGAAAGAACCTCATGGACTCATAGGAACTGATGCTGAGGGAAGTGAGCAGAACCAGGAGATCGTTGACCACGGCAAGACTATACGATGATCAATTCTGATGGACGTGGCTCTTCTCAACAACAGTTCCAGTGGTCTTGTGATGGAGAGATCCGTCTGCACCCAGAGGGAGGACTGTGGAGACCGAGTGTGGACCACAACAGAGCATTCTCACTCCTTTTGTTGTCGTTTGCTCACATTTAATTTTCTTTCTCATTTTTTCCTTTTTGATCTGATTCTTCTTGTGAATCAAGATAATTATATAAATACATACTCCTATATTGGATTTACATATATTTTGCCATATTTAACATATATTGGATTACTTACCATCTAGGAGAGGGGGTGGAGGGAAGGGGGCAATTAGAACATAAAGTTTTGCAAAAGTCTGTGATGAAAAATTATCAATGCATATGTTTTGAAAATAAAAGACTTCAATATAAAAAAAATCCACGTGCCAAGAAAATTAAAATTTAAAAAAAGAGAGAGAGAAAGGACCTCATCGTATCTTATCCTGATTCAGAATCTTCCCAAGACTGTTGGAATGGAAGCCATTCAGTTTCCTGACATGGCGCTGGTAGACTGTCCAACTTTCACAGAAATACCATGAGGGCAGCACAATGGCTCTGGCCTTCAGTTTGGTTGTCAGTCTAATACCTCTTCTTTCTCCCACTTCCCTTCGGAGCTTCTGAGCTACCTCTGGCAATGCGTGTGTCAGTCTCATGATCAACGTGGACATCCCTGGACAGTACACTGCCAAAGTAAGGGAACTTATTCACAGTATTCAAAGTTTCTCCATTTACTGTAACTAGTTTCCATTTATGTATGATGTGTTGGCCAGTGAGAAAACGGCTTTCTTGATCTTAATGGTCAGGCCAAAATTAGCACATATTCTGAGCATTTATTCAGCATACTCTGCTGCATTTCAGCCTCAAAGGCTGCAGAATGCACAATCATCTGCAAACAAAAAGTCACATCCCAACTCTCCCTCCAGCTTAGTCTTTGGCTGATAATCTTTCCAAGTTAGATAACTGACTACCAGTGAGTGCAACAGCTGACATTAGTGCCATTTTTAACCTTGTTGAATGTGTCCAACAATGTCACGGAAAACATGCTAAGAAGCATAAAAATAAGCCCCCAGCTCCACTTCACTCCATCGGTGACAGGAAAAGTGTTAGAACTTTGTCCATTGTTCGTAACTCAGGCTAGCATGCTGTCATGAAACCTTAAAAAAAGAAATATTAAATAATCATTGTTTTTATTTTTATTATTTTTAATTTTTATTTTCCTAAGTTACACACAAAAACAGGTTTTTTCCTGGTTATTCATATATATATATATATTTACACAATTCCTTATGAATTGTGTTGGGAGAGAAAAATCAGAACAAAAAGGAAAAATGTAAGAGAAAAAGAATAAAAAACAGAAGAAAAAGAAAAAAAAGTGAATATAGCATGTGTTGATTTACATTTAGTCTCCATAATTCTTTGGATGAAGATGGCATTTTCCATCCAAAATTTATTGGGATTTCCTTGGATCATAGAAACACTAAGAAGAACCAAATCTTTTACAGTTGATCATCACACAATCTTGCTGTTACTATGTACAATATATTCCTAGTTCGGCTGGTTTTGCTCTGCATCAGTTTATGAATCTTTCCAGGCCTTTCTAAAATCAGCTTGTTCATCATTTTTTATAAAATATTATATATCACATAATTCTGGTTATATAATTAATACTATAATATGTAATAATTATCATATAATACACACAATATATTATTATTATATAATATTAAATTACTTCCATATACCCTAACTTATTCAGCCATTCCTTAATTGATGGGCATCTACTCATTTTTCAATTCCTTGACACCACAAAAAAGAGCTGCTACAAAAGGCCTTGGACAGACTTACATGAACTGATGCTGAGTGAAATGAGCAGGACCAGATCATCATATACTTCAACAATGATACTATATGCTGATCAGTTCTGATGGACGTGGCCCTCTCCAACAATGAGATGAACCAAATCAGTTCCATTAATTCAATAATGAGGAGAACCGGCTACATCCAGCAAAAGGACTCTGGGACAGGAGTGTGAGCCACTATATCGCATTTCCAACCCCTCTGTTTTTATCCACTTGCATTATTGATTTCCTTCTCAGGTTATTTTTAGCTTATTTCTAAGTCCAATATTTTTTTTTTGTGCAACAAAATAACTATATATATATATATATATATATATATATATATATTGTGGTTAACATATACTTTAACATATTTAACATGTATTGGTCTACCTAACATCTGGGGGAGGGGGTGGGAGGAAGGAGGGGAAAAGTTGGAACAGAAGGTTTTGCGAGGGTCAATACTGAAAAATTATCCATGCATATATCTTATAAATAAAAAGCTAAAATAATAATAATAAAAGAGCTGCTATAAACATTTTTGGCCATTCCATGGGATACAGACCCAGTAATGGCACTGCTGGATCAAAGGTATGCACAGTTTTCTAGTCTTTTGGGCTTAGTTCTAAAATTGCTCTTGAAAATGATTGGATCACTCACAACTCCACCAACAATGCATTAGTGTCCCAGTTTCTCCACATCCCCTCCAACGTTTGTAATTATCTTTTTCTGTCGTCTTAGCCAACCTCAGGGTTGTGAGGTGGTACATTAGAGTTGTTTTCATTTGCAATTTTTAAATCAATAGTGATAGAGAACGTTTTTTCATATGACTATAGAAAGCTTTCATTTCTTTGAAAATTGTGTTCGTATCCTTTATCAATTGGGATTTCTTATAATATAAATAAATTTCAATTCTTATAAATTTGTCATAGTTCTTTATATATTTTAGAAATAAGGACTTTATCAAAAAATACTGGCTGTGACATACAGGCACCCACATTTTGCATAACTTTTCACAAACTCTCATAACTGACAGAATGACAAACCTCATGTACAGACTTCTATTCTGCTCCTGGCATTTCTCCTGGAGTTGTTGAGCAGCAAACACCATGTCAGCTATTCCTCAGCCCTTTCTGAAGCCACACTGGCTCTAGAGTCCGTAGAAGTAGACCTTCTTCCAGATGAAGGAAAGAATCTTGCCGACAATAAATAAGATCAAGAACCACCCCCCTTCCTCCTGTAACTGTCACAGGACAATCTATTTCCTTTGCCTTTATGGAGATGAACAATGAAGACATCCTTGAATTCCTGGGGTATAACCTCCTCTTATACATAACTTGGAAGATTTCAACTAGTTTTTTTTTTTCATGTAACCTTTATTTTATTTTACACTTTTTCAAGTAACAAGAATTTAGTTTTCTTTTTTTTTTAATTTTAGCTTTTATTTTTCAAAATATATACATGGATAATTTTCAACATTCACCCCTACAAAACCTGTGCTCTAATTTTTTTCCCTCCTTTTTCCCCACCATTTCCCTCAGTCGGCAAGTGATCCAATATATGTTAACCATGTGCATGCAATTCCTTTATACATATTTCCACAAAGATCATGCTGCACGTGAAAAATCAGATCGAAAAAGGAAAAAAAAATGAGAAAGAAAACAAAATGCAAGGAAAAACAACTAAAAGAGTTATTGTGATCCACTCAGTTCCCACAGCCTCTTTCTAGGTGCAGATGGCTCTCTCCATCACAAGTCTAACAGAACTACTCTGAATCATCTTATGGTTGGAAAGAACCACATCCATTAGAATTGATCATCGAATAATCTTGCTGTTGCCATGTACAATAATCTCCTGGTTGTACTCCTTTCACTCAGCATCAGCTAGCTTTTATATAAACAAAAGATCCCTTTGCCCGGTAAATCTCTGCCAGAATAGGATTAGCATAAGGTTCTTTGCCACACCAGAGGAATCTAATGGCATTCACAACCTCTTTTTCAATTGGAAGTTTGGCAAGAGAGTGATTGACATCAACCTGAGGTAAACAGTTGGTGGGTTCAGTATTGATTATTCTTCCATAGAAGAGTTCAATCCATTTCTCTAAGATCATGTCCTTATCATAATCAATGTGGCTCCATCAGCATCGAAGAGTTGAGATGCATCATACACCATTGGCTCATAAATAGTTTTCATGGGATCAAAAAAGTACTTGGAGTATTACTATCATTATAAAACTGAATGTCATCTGACTTCTTACTGATCCAAGAATCCTGTATCTCTCTTAAGCTTCACTGGTACTTTACTTTTTTTTTTTCCTTTTTGCTGAGGCAACTGGGATTAAATGACTTGCACAGGTCACACAGCTAGGAAGTGTTAAGTGTCTGAGATTAAATTTGAACTCGGGTCCTCCACTGTGCCATCTAGCTACCCCTTGCACTTTACTTTTGATGAAGTTAAATATTGCCTTCTTAGGGATGGATGAATTACCCAGCTGGTGCACCCTGTGTACCATTTTTTAAGTTAGCAGCTTCTGAATTTCCCTATCATTTTCAACAGCTTTGATGTTTGCATATGTTCTGACCTGTAAGGGTCCTAGAAAGGTCAGGCAATCGAAACTGAGATGTAAGTGGACCAATGGTCTTTAGCATCCCTGGATGTGCTTAAGAGTTGAGTACTTAGGGACTTCCTTCATAGGTGGGACCTCCACCCATGGCAGGAGCCCAGATCTCGCTCTGAAGTCTCCATCAGGTTCAGGATGTAACCTTCATATCCTAAAAGACCATTCCTCACACAATTGAGGAGATAGAAGCCCAAGCTGAAGAGCTTCTACTGTCTCCACATGTCCATTTACTTTTCTCAGATCAATAAATATTCTCCATTCCCCAAACTTAAATTTAGGGGAATCCCAAGGACTTCGAGAAGCTTGTAAATATCCTTGGTTAAGTCTTTTCTGTCCTGTGCCTAATGAAATTTGAATTTTTTTCATTTCTTAAGAAGTCACTTCCCCACTGATTAATGGGGGACCTTTCCACTGTAAAATAAATGTTTTACTGTTTTAAATTTAAATTTCCATTTCCAAGAGGTAGCACTAATTTTAACTACCATAGATCCTTTTATACCTGACACATAGGTATTTGCTGTGATTTTTAACCAATTAAGTCCAGCTGGCACATCTAATAGCTATATTACTTACATCTGTGTCTACCAACCTTTTCAATGGTCTGCCACTCATACAGTTAATGAAAAAAGAACACTCAGCTATATCCCTGAATTCTTTTGCCTAAAATCAAAGTTCGAGTTACTGAATTGTACTTCAGGAGTGTGAATCAATACATCTGATGTTACTTCTCCTCCTGGGTTATAGATCACACACTGTCTATCTATTCTAGTGATTAAGACAGCAGTTTTCCAAACCACTCTAAAAATAAACACTCTTTTATAAGTAATTAAGGCAATTGAGCCCACCTTTGGAAGTGAAAAATCCACCAGGTAAGCCAAGGGGAATTACAACTCTACAAAGACTATCCTAGCAGTTTTATAAGTATAAAACTCCACTCTCTCTAACCGCAAGGTCTGCTGGGAAACTAACTGAGCTGTATTTTTAAAAATTTTCTGAATATTATAGCAATGACTGTCCTCAGGACGCCACAAGTTTTGGGCTCGGTCCATAAAGCCTACTTCCTTAGCTGTTACTATTTGAATTTGAATCAGCCATTCAGGAGCCCAATCAATTTTTCCTGAATTAATCATTCTTAAGACCTAACCCTAACCCTTACACTGACCCAGATGAGTAAAGGTAGTGCTGGGCCTCAAATCTGAAAGCTGCCCACTCTTTTTCTGCTCCACTGTGGCCAACTGTATGTTTGCTTAGCTTTTTGTCCAAGGTAGCAACAAAGTGTATGTCTATGCAGAAGCACTTTGATCTGTTGATGTTAAGTTTTCTAGTGGTCATTATGCCTTCCAGTCTTCATTTTTGCTGAATCTGAACTTCAGCTTAGAGAAGATAAGTCTATGGTCAGTCCAGCACTCTGCACCTCACATTGCCTTGCTCATTCTCATATCCTGTCTGTCTCTTCTTCTTACAATCATATAGTCCATGCAGAAAAAGCATTTGACAAAATCCAACATCCATTCCTACTAAAAACTCTTGAGAGTATAGGAATAAATGGACTATTACTTAGAATAATCAGGAGCATATATTTAAGACCTTCAGTAAGCATAATATGCAATAGAAATAAACTGCAACCTTTCCCAGTAAGATCAGGAGTGAAACAAGGTTGCCCACTATCACCATTACTATTCAATATAGTACTAGAAACGCTAGCCTCGGCAATAAGAGCCGAGAAAGAGATTCAAGGAATTAGAGTAGGAAATGAGGAAATCAAACTATCACTTTTTGCAGATGACATGATGGTATACTTAGAGAACCCCAAAGACTCTGCTAAAAAGCTACTAGAAATAATTCAAAATTTCAGCAAAGTGGCAGGATACAAAATAAATCCACATAAATCCTCGGCATTTTTATATATCACTAACAAAATGCAACAGCAAGAGATACAAAGAGAAATTCCATTCCAAACAAATGTTGAGAGTATGAAGTATTTGGGAATCCATCTACCAAAGAAAAGTCAGGAATTATATGAGAAAAATTACAAAACACTTGCCACAAAAATAAAATCAGATTTAAATAATTGGAAAGACATTCAGTGCTCTTGGATAGGCCGAGCGAATATAATAAAGATGACAATACTCCCCAAACTAATATATTTATTTAGTGCTATACCAATCAGACTCCCAAGAAACTATTTCAATGACCTAGAAAAAATAACAACAAAATTCATATGGAAGAATAAAAGGTCGAGAATTGCAAGGGATCTAATGAAAAAAAAAGTCAGAGGAAGGTGGTCTAAGTGTACCTGATCTAAAGCTATATTATATAGCAGCAGTCACCAAAACCATTTGGTATTGGCTACGAAATAGACCGGTAGATCAGTGGAACAGATTAGATACAAAGGACAAAAAAGGATACATCTATAGCAATCTAATCTTTGACAAACCCAAAGATACCAACATTAGGGATAAAAATTCATTATTTGGAAAAAACTGTTGGGAAAACTGGAAATTAATATGGCAGAAATTAGATATGGATCCACACTTAACACCATATACCAAGATAAGATCAAAATGGGTCCATGATTTAGGCATAAAGAGGGAGATAATAAATAGATTAGAGGAACAGAGGATAGTCTACCTCTCAGACCTGTGGAGGAGGAAGGAATTTATGACCAGAGGAGAACTAGAGATCATTATTGATCACAAAATAGAAGATTTTGATTACATCAAACTAAAAAGTTTCTGTACAAATAATACTAATGCAAACAAGATTAGAAGGGAAGTAACAAATTGGGAAAATATTTTTAAAAACAAAGGTTCTGACAAAGGTCTCATTTCCAAAATATATAGAGAACTGACCCTAATTTATAAGAAACTGAACCATTCTCCAATTGATAAATGGTCAAAGGATATGAACAGACAATTCTCAGATGAAGAAATTGAAACTATATCCACTCACATGAAAGAGTGTTCCAAATCACTACTGATCAGAGAAATGCAAATTAAGACCACTCTGAGATACCACTACACACCTGTCAGATTGGCTAAGATGACAGGAACAAATAATGACAAATGTTGGAGGGGATGTGGGGAAATTGGGACACTAATACATTGCTGGTGGAGTTGTGAAAGAATCCAGCCATTCTAGAGAGCAATCTGGAACTATGCCCCATAAGTCATCAAACTGTGCATACCCTTTGACCCAGCAGCGCTACTACTGGGATTATATCCCAAAGAAATACTAAAGAGCGGAAAGAGACATATATGTGCCAAAATGTTTGTGGCAGCTCTTTTTGTTGTAGCTAGAAACTGGAGGATGAATGGATGTCCATCAGTTGGAGAATGGTTGGGTAAATTGTGGTATATGAAGGTTATGGAATATTATTGCTCTGTAAGAAATGACCAGCAGGAGGAATACAGAGAGGCCTGGAGAGACTTACATCAAGTGATGCTGAGTGAAATGAGCAGAACCAGAAGATCACTGTACACTTCAACAACAATACTGTATGAGGATGTATTCTGATGGAAGTGGAAATCTTCAACATAAAGAAAAACCAACTCACTTCCAGTTGATCAATGATGGACAGAAATAACTATACCCAGAGAAGAAACACTGGGAAGCGAATGTAAATTGTTAGCACTAATATCTGTCTGCCCAGGTTGCATGTACCTTCGGATTCTAATGCTTATTGTGCAACAAGAAAATGATATTCACACACATGTATTGTATGTAGACTATATTGTAACACATGTAAAATGTATGGGATTGCCTGTCATTGGGGGGAGGGAATAGAGGGGGGGATAATTTGGAAAAAAGAATACTAGGGATAATATTATAAAAAATATATATATAATAAAAATTATTAATTAAAAAAAATCATATAGTCCATTAAATGCCAGTGTGGCAAGAAGTTTTGTTGCATGTGTTGATGAGGAAAAGGTCATGAGCTGCATGAATCTTCAATAGTATGACCATTGTTGCTGTTGCTGCTTCCAACACCATTCCTCCCAAGGACTTCTGGCCATGTCTGGTACCTACTCTAGAACTAAAGTCACCTGAATTATAAGTTTGTTCTTTTTGGACACATGAGACATGATAAGGATCTGCTGGTGTGAATAAAATTGTTATTTGACTTCATCAGGGTTCGTCGTGATGGAAGATGGTGATATGGCATTTTCTTGCAAGGGAGACTTTGCATTGTCATGAGCTTGTTATTCACTCCTTTTAAACTTGTGAACTTGTGGGGGCAGCTAGGGGGCGCAGTGGATAGAGCACCAGCTTTGAATTCAGAAGGACCCCGAGTTCAAATCTGATCTCAGACACTTTATACTTCCTAGCTGTGTGACCCTGGGCAAGTCACTTAACCCCAGCCTCAAATAAAATAAAATAAAATAAAATAAATTTGTGAACTTGTTTACTAGATTTGTTGTAATTCAAAACCTACACCAGCTTCACAGCACTCCCCTTCACTGCAGCTATTCCAGAAAACTGTGTACCCAGCTCCTACTTCAGTAAGCTAGTCTTCATCTGCCAGCCTTGTTTCCCTAGGGATGCAACATCCGTTGACTTCTTTCACGAGAGCAATTCGTTTTCCAGTTCTATTAGATTTTGTCTTATCCATAAGTGTCCGCACATTCCATTGTGCTGATGCTAAGTAGAGCCACCTTTGTGGAAATTTTTATACTTTTTTTGCGTGTTTCAATCTCTGGATAGGATGATCTCTGCCTGCCATGGTAAATAGACCAGGGCTGGGTAAGCAGGCAATTTTAGGGTACCTTTTCTAGTCCTTTCCTCAACCAGGAGGCAAAGAGTGCCATCCTCAAAGGCTGCTCAGATACCCAGGGGGTGTCCTCCAGCTTCTTCCAGTGACGAGATGGACCTATGGTCTGGGACACCGTGTGCAGTGTTATGACTACAGCTCCCAGTGTATCTGCATATGATGCTTCATCACTCACCTATCCCTACAAGGCTTTGAGATAGGTAGGTAGAAGTGGTAAAATGGTATGGGTGATGATTTTTTTTAATTGTGGTAAATTTATTTATTTTTAATACACGTTGCTTTATGAATCATATTGGTAGAGAAAAATCAGAGCAAAAGAGAAAAACCATGGGAGAGATAATTAAAAAAAAAAAACAGAAAAAAAGAAGTGAACATAGAAAGTTTTGATTTACATTCAGGCCCCTTAGATTTTTTTCTGGGTCCAGATAGTATTTTCTGTCCAAAGTCTATTGGGATCACTTGGGATCACAGAACCACTGAGAAGAACCAAGCCTTTCATAGCTGATCATTGCACATTCTTGCGGTTATTGTGTACAACGTATTCCTGGTTGTGCTTGTTTCGCTCAGCATCGGTTCATGTAAATCTTTCCAGGCCTTTCCAAAATCAGCTCGTTCATCATTTTTTATAGAACAATAATATTCCATTACTTCCATTCCATATTCAGCCAACCAATGGGCATCCACTCAGTTTTTAATTCTTTGTTACACAACAAGAGCTGCCACAAACATTTTTGCACATGTGGGTCCTTTTTCTTCCTTTAAGATCTCTTTGGGATACAGCCCCAGTAGAGAGTCAAAGAGTATACACAGTTTAACAGTCCTTTGGGCATAGCTCCAAATTGCTCTCCAGAATGGTTGGATCATTTCACAACTCCACCAATAATGCATCAGTGTCCCAATTTTCCCACATCCCCTCCAACATTTATCATTATCTTTTCCTGTCATCTTAGCCAGTCTGAGAGATGTGAAGTGGAACCTCAGAGTTGTTTTAATTTGAATTTCTTTAATCAATAGTGATTTAGAGCATTTTTTTTCATGAAATGGCTTTAATTTCATCATCTGAAAATTGTTCACATCCTTTGACGATTTACCAATTGGGGAATGAGAGTCTCTGGGTTTATCAAACAGTAGATTACTATAGTCATTGACTACTACTCTATTTTTTTAGCCTGTATCAAATGGTTTGGATGACTTCTACTTTATAATATAATTTTTAAGTCTGGTGCTCCACCTTCCTTTGCATTTTTTCCATTAATTTTCTTGATGTTCTTGACCTTTTGTCCTTCCAGATGAATTTTGTTATTATTTTTTCTTTCTTTATAAAGTATTTTTTAGTAGTCTGGTTGGTATGGCAGTGAATAAGTAGACTAATTTAGGTAGAATTGCCATTTTTATTATATCAACTCCTGGCTTACACCTTAAAAAAATAAAAGAAAGGAAAATGGTCTATCTGTACAAAAATATTTGTAGCAGCTCTTTTCATGGTATCCCCAATGGCTAACTAAGATATAATTATATGCATTCAAGGGAATATAATTGTGCCATAAGAAGAATAATTTTAGAAGAATTTGGGAACATCTTTATGAACTGATGCAGAGCAAAGTGAGCAGAACAAGAACAATTATGCAGTGATAACAATATTAGCTAGAAAAGCAACTCAGCAAGACTTCAGAACCCTGACCAATCCAGAAGATTAATACATCATGGCTTACCTGCTGCCAGGGAGGTGATGTGTTTGAGATGCAGAGATATAACATTTTGCCATGGGCTATTTGAGTTTATTTTGTCAGGCTGTGAGTCAAGCAGTGAGTGATTTGTTTAGGGGTATTTTTTAAATTGCTAATTGTAGGGGCAGCTAGGTGGCCCAATGGATAGAGCACCAACCCTGAAGTCAGGAGGACCTGAGTTCAAATGTGACCTCAGACACTTAACACTTCCTAGCTGTGTGACCTTGGGCAAGTCACTTAACCCCAAATGCCTCAGCAAAAATAAATAAATTATTTAATGTGGAGGAGTGAGATTAACAAGAGAAAATGCTCATTATTTGAATAAAGAATGAAACAAAGACAAATATAGCTCAGAAAGCAATATGATTGGAATGACCTCTGTTATCAAGCAGAACAATGGAAAAATCCAGTCTCCATTTATATTGTTGATGGCAGCCAGAACCTGTGGCTTTAAACAGAGTTTAACCATGGGAAAACTGGCACGTGATCCTGGGCCATGCTGATATCATATCACACTGGGTCTGTTTCTTTATAATCCCTGGCTGGTGCAGGGGTCCATAAGGTTTCTTTCTCCTGCTGCTGCCCAGGATGACTGCCCTCTTGTAAATAAACTCCCTCATTAACCTAATAAATAGCAATACAACCTATTGCTAACCAAGTCAGCCTGGCTCTCTCTTTTTCTCTCTGGGTTATACCCCCTCACGGTTGGCACATTAGGGCAGCATGGATCTGCCCCCTACAGATAACAAGAACACCCCATTCACATCTTCGATGCCGTGTCCCACTGGCAGTCTCCTGACTCTAGATCCTCCTCTCCCGACATTACACTATTTCCCAGGACTTTTTCAACCCTGTACCAGCCTCTGTTTGCATCTCCTCAGCCCAGTTTCATCCCTGTGGTTGGATAACTGGCTTCTAAGTATTGTGTCTGATGCTTTTATAGCACTATACCTGGAGAGATTTGGGTTTTTGGCCAAAACTCTGGTAGAGGCAATGATGGCCTTCTCACCAGAACTGGAGATGACACGAGCTGGGCAGATGGGAAACACGTGGAGCGGAGCGGGATCTGAAAGTTCGGGCCAGGACACTGGGCTGAGCTTCATAAAATGAGATTCAGTCCCAGTGAATTCCCAGTCTGACACTGAGCGACTCCAAACCAGGGCAGCCAAGTGGCATAGAGGGCAGAGTCTGGGGCCAAGAAAACTCATCTTTTTTGTTTTTTTCTTTGCCTCAGTTTGTGTTCTGCAAAATCCTGGCACAATATCCTTCTCCAGCTCATTTTACAGATGAGGAAACTGAGGCACACTGGGTTAAATTATCCTGAATGAGAAAAAGAACATACCATAAATTGCCAGACTTTCAGGACTTTGCTGCAAAAAGACCTGAACTTAAAAGAAAATTTGACATAGATAAAAATGGTTTTTAAATTTTTAAATATAATAAAACTTTATTTTTGAAAAATGTAAAAACCATTCTATACACATGGGCCTTATGAAACAAAACATTTTAATGAAAGAAAGGAAACAAAAAAATAAAATTGATTTAAAAAAAATTGACATAAAAGATCCAGGAAAACTATAAGGTAAACAGTAAAAACTAATTACAAGGGACTTAAGGATAAACTGTTTATATTTTGTATGTGGAAATGTAAACTGTATACTCTAAGATTGTCTTTATTAGTTGGGTAGTTTGAAAGTAAAGGTTGGGGTAGAGAGTAGACCTGATCCTAAAAAGCAAAACCGTGTAGGAAAAAGTAAAAAGAGTCATTATTTTATACAAAGGCAGTGTGAGGAGAAGAACTGACACCGAGGAATTAGATGGGGGAGGAGGGCTGGCAGTTCCGGAATCCTACTCCCATCAAGAATGGGTTAAAGAGGGAACAACAAGTATATCTTTTTTTTTTTTTTTTTTTTTTTTACATTTTTTTTATTATAGCTTTTCATTTACAAGACATATGCATGTGTAATTTTACAGCATTGACAATTGCAAAACCTTCTATTCCATCTTTTCCCCTCCTTCCCCCCATCCCCTCCCCCTGATGGCAGGCTGACCAACACATGTTAAATATGTCAAAGTATAAGTTAAATACAATATATGGATACATGTCCAAACAGTTATTTTGCTGTACAAAAAGAATCGGACTGTGAAATAGTGTACAATTAGCCTGTGAAGGAAATAAAAAATGCCGGTGGATAAAAATAGAAGGACTGGGAATTCTAAGTATTGGTTCCTAGTCATCTCCCAGAGTTCTTTCGCTGGGTGTAGCTGGTTCAGTTCATTATTGCTCTATTGGAACGGATTTGGTTCATCTCATGGTGGAGATGTCCACGTCCATCAGAATACATCCTCCTACAGTATTGTTGTTGAAGTATACAATGATCTCCTGGTCCTGCTCATTTCACTCAGCATCAGTTGATGTAAGTCTCTCCAGGCCTCTCTGTATTCCTCCTGCTGGTCATTTCTTACAGAGCAAAAATATTCCATAACCTTCATATATCATAATTTACCCAACCATTCTCCAATTGATGGACATCCATTCATCTTCTAGTTTCTAGCCACTACAAAAAGAGCTGCCACAAACATTTTGGCACATACAGGTCCCTTTCCCCTCCTCAGTATTCCTTTGGGATATAAGCCCAGGAGTAGCACTGCTGGATCAAAGGGTATGCACAGTTTGATAACTTTTTGAGCATAGTTCCAAATTGCTCTCCAGAATGGCTGGATGTACTCACAATTCCACCAACAATGTATCAGTGTCCCTGTTTTCCCACAACCCCTCCAACATTTTGCATTATCTTTCCCTGTCATTCTAGCCAATCTGACAGGAGTGTAGTGGTATCTCAGAGATGTCTTAATTTGCATTTCTCTGATTAATAATGATTTGGAGCATCTTTTCATATGGCTAGAAATAGTTTCAATTTCTTCATCTGAAAATTGTCTGTTCATATCCTTTGGCCATTTATCAATTGGAGAATGGCTTGATTTCTTATAAATTAGAGTCAATTCTCTATATATTTTGGAAATGAGGCCTTTATCAAATCTTTGACTGTAAAAATACAACAATCTAATACAATATCTAAAAAGCTCTAAAAGTCTTCTAGATTCAGGAAAAAATGAGGAGGCTAAGGGCATAGAGAGGGGGAGGATAAGGAAGAGATTTTTAAGGGAAATTTCACATCAGGATTAAATCGAGAGCAACATGTACATCTACAGGGGGATAAATATTTTCTGAATGCAAAAAGAAATAAGAGTGTGTGTGAGGAAATAGAGTAAGGGAGGTATGGAAGGCTATCTAGATTAATGGGAATGGGATAAAGAGGCAACAGCATATATAGCTGGAAAGCCAATTAAATCTAAATTCAGATAGAAACAAGAGAACAAGGGGAAAGGGAGGGAGGAAAAGATAAGGAAGGGATTGCTGGGATGGGGCCAGGTCAAGGAATAGAAGGGCAAGGGGAGAGAAGAGAGAGATGGAGAGAGTCACAGAGAGACAGAGAGAAAAATAGAGGGAGACACAGAGAGAGAAAGAGAGACAGGGACAGAGAGAGAGAGAAAGAGGGAGAGGGAGATTGACAAGAGAGACAGAGACAGAATGAAGGGAGTGAAGAAAAGAGTGGGCAAGGGAGGGAGAGAGAAGAAGAGGGAGACAGACAAAAACAGAGGGAAATGAACTCTGCGGAGAGCTGTTTAGTCCTGTGACATTTGTGATGCTGCCAGAATTTGGACCTCGATCTGGGTGGAGATAGGGGTTCTGGTTGAGATTTGGAGGCGTGTGCTTACCAAGGAGAGTTCCAGAATGCTTTGGGTGGTCAACTAGTACAGAGCAGGGGATCACAGTGGTGAGCTGCCAGGCCATGTATTATTGTATAATAATACATGTATGTGCCCCCCCCCAACACACACACACACACACACACACACACACACACACACACACACACACACACACATAGATTTCTTGTCAGGTTATAACCCACCAAAAATGGTCATGAATGGGAAAAGGACATCCCAGATTTGATAATGAGCCCTCCAGAGCAGAGGTGAAAGATTTGATTATTTAATAATTTCGGCCCATACTCCTCTGGTTTTAAGATTCCCTTCCCTTTGCTATTATGAAGGACCTGACATTCTGTGGTCCGCTCAGTCCCCCTGTACTTCTGGCTCCCTCTCCTGATCACCATTTCACGCTCACATTCTTCATATCCATTCATCCTTCTGGTGGGTGTCTCTATCTCATTCCCCCCCACCCTTCCATGACGTGAACCCCGTTCTTTGTTTCTTTGCCCCTTCCAGACTGACCCGTGTCCTCCCCTTGGAAGTGGCTCTGTATATATTTTGTTTTGTCTAGGAGAATACAGGTCTTGTGGGCTTTATGTTGAGTTGACAAGCGAGGTCATACAAGTGATGTCTTTTTTCACTCCCTTGTGTGAGGGGTACTTCCACTTCCCTAATATAACTGAGCTTTCTCTTCTCTGGAGGGGTGCTTTCCCTCTCAACCCCATTTCGGGAAAACAGGGGGAAGAAAGGAGATCAAAGGTCCTCCAACCCATGCCAGCCAATATTTTATAGCTTCCTTTAAACAAAAACTCTCATTTGCCCAGAAATAAATTGCTCTAAGAGAAAGAGAACCATCAGGGACAGCATGAGACTCAATGCCTTGGGAAGTTGTAGGAAAGGATCAATGATTCTCTCAAACTTGAACTCCTAGCCAAAGAATTTCTCTTCAAAATATATAGTGTGGTTATAAACTTCATTTTCTTGGACTTATGATAAAAATTGCTGCTCATTTCCAGAGAAAGAACTAATGGAGTTTTAATGCAGATTGAAGCAGCCTTCTTTTTTTTTTTTTTTAAACTTTATTATTCTTGGTTTGTTTTGTTTTGTTTTTTGGTCTGCAGTTTCTTTTGCAACATGGCTAATAAGGAAATGTTTTGCATGATTGCACATTTATAATCTATATCAGTTTGCTTGCTTTCTTAAAAATGAGAGAGAGAATTTTCTATTCCAAAAAAATTTGTAATGAATGTTACAAATTTATGTTTATGTATAATTGGAAAATTAAAATTAAATGTAAAAAAATTTCTCTCTCCTTACAACTCTTCTCTGTTGTTTCTCTTTGCTGCATTTGTGCAAGGATGCAAATAATGGACAATGTACTTTAACTTAAATTTATCTTAAAACTAACTTTATCATTTTTAATAATAGCTTTTTATTTTCAAAATACATGCAATAACAGTTTTCAATATTCACCCTTGCAAAATCTTGTGTTGCAATTTTTTCTCCCTCCTTCCCCCTACTAGCTCCTTTAGGCAGCAAGTAATCCAATATATGCTAAACATGTGCAGTTCTATACATATTTTTACAATTATCTTGCTGCTCAAGAAAAATCTGTTCAAAAAGAGAAAAAATGAGAAATAAAAAAGCAAGCAAACAACAACAAAAAAGGTGAAAATGCTATGTTGTGATCCATGTTCAGTCCCCACAGTCTTCTTTTTGGGTGCAGAAGATTCTCTTCATCACAAGGTCATTGGAACTGGTTGGTCCGAATCATCTCATTGTTAAAAAGAGCCTCTTCCATCAGAATTGATCATCACATAATCTTGTTGTTGCTGTGTACTATGATCTCCTGGTTCTGCTCACTGCATTCAGCATCAGTTTATATAAGTCTCTGCAGGCCTTTCTGAACTCATCCTGCTGGTCATTTCTTACAGAATAATAATATTCTGTAACATTCATATATCACAATTTATTCAGTCATTCTCCACCTGATGGGCATCCACTCAGTTTCCAGTTTTTAGCCACTACAAAGAGGGCTGATAGAAATATTTTCCCTCTTTTAAGATCTCTTTGAGATATGAGCCTAGTAGTAGCACTGCTGGATCAAAGGGTATGCACAGTTTGATAACTTTTTGAGGATAGTTCCAAATCACTCTCCAGAATGGCTAGATGTAGTCACAACTCCACCAACAATGCATCAGTGTCCCAGTTTTCCCACATCCCCTCCAACATTCGTCATTATCTTTTCCTGTCATCTTCATCAATCTGACAGGTGTGTAGTGGTATCTCAGAGTTGTCTTAATTTGCATTTCCCTGATCAATAATGATTTAGAACTCCTTTTCATATGACTAGAAATGGTTTCAGTTTCTTCATCTGAAAATTGTCTGTTCACATCCTTAGACCATTTATCAATAGGAGAATGGCTTGTGTTCTTATAAATTTGAGTCAGTTCTGTGTATGTTTCAGAATTGAGGCCTTTATCAGAAATTTTGGGTGTAAATTCCCTCCCCAGTTTTCTGTTTTCCTTCTAATCTTGTCTGCATTGATTTTGTTTGTACAAAAGTTTAAATTTAACATAATCAAAATTATCCCTTTTGAATTTCATAATGTTTTCTAGTTCTTTGGCCATAAATCCTTTCTTCTCCATAGATATGAGAGGTAGACACTATCCCTTCTTCCCCTAATTTGCTTATCATATCATCCTTTATGTCTAAATCATGAACTCATTTGACTTTAGAAGGTAGTGTTAGTTGGTCAGGGCCTTGTTTTTGCCATATTATTTTATACATTTCCTATCAATTTTTTGTCAAAAAATGACTTCTTTTCCCAGAATCTGGAATCTTTGGGTTGATCAAACACCAGATTACTATTGTCATTGATTGACTATTTTGTCCTGTGAACCTAACTTATTCCACTGATGATAGCCAGTACCAAATGGTTTAATGACTGTTCCTATAGTTTTAGGTCTGGCATACCTGGGCATTTTTTCATTAATTCCCTTGAATTTCTTGAACTTTTGTTCCTCCAGATGAATTGTATTTTTTTTTCTGGCTTTGTAAAGTTCGATTGGTATGGCACTAAATAAGTAGATTAGTTTAGGGAGAATTGTCATTTTTATTATATTAGCTCAGCCTACCCACGAACACTTGATATTCTTCCAGTTGTTTAGATTTAACCTTATTTGTGTGGAAAGTGTTAAACCTAACTTTAAAGGGATATGAAGAGGCAAGTAGAGAAAGATTCAAGAAACAGGGTTAAAGTTCCGGAACATATCCCTAATGTCTTGGGGTTGATGGAATCTGAAGGAAGACATCACTGGCTCTGGTCTCAGCAGTTCATGACTATTGGTCTCCCTCCAGCTCCCCAAGGCTCTTTCCTCTTTCCTTCCTCCCTTAATAAACATTTATTAAGTTCCTACTGTGTGTCAGGTATTATGCTAAGCTCTGCTCAGTTCTTGTCATGCAACAGCTTTGGTGGTTGTTGTGTCCCTTCTTGTGATGAAACTCTCAGTCCTGGACTGACCCCTACCCTGGGCAAAGAGGTTGGTGTGAGTCCCTCTCACTAATCCCCAGGTAATATATCTTGAGATGGAGATGAGGTTTGCACCCAGAGAGAGGACTGTGGGAACTGAATGTGGATCACAACATTTTCACTCTTTTTTTTTTCTTTACTTGAATTTGATTTTTTCTCATTTTTTCCAGTTTGATTTGATTTTTCTTGTGCAGCAAGATAATTGTATAAATATGTATAAGAAGAATTGCCCACATTTAATATATATTGGATTACTTGCCATCTAGGGGAGGGGGTGGGAGAAAAGTGGAGGAAATTTGGAACACAAAATTTTGCAAGGCTCAGTGTTGAAACATTTATCCATGCATATGTTTTGAAAATAAAGAACTTTAATTAAAAAAAAAAAATTGAATCTCAGCTCCCTAAAGACCGGGGATAAAATCACTATTGATCAGAGAAATGCAAATTAAGACAACTCTGAGGTATCATTACACACCTGTCAGATTGGCTAAAATGACAGGAACAAATAACGATGAATGTTGGAGGGGCTGTGGGAAAACTGGGACACTGATGCATTGTTGGTGGAGTTGTGAAAGAATCCAACCATTCTGGAGAGCAATCTGGAATTATGCCCAAAAAGTTATCAAAATGTGCATACCCTTTGACCCAGCCATACTACTACTGGGCTTATACCCCAAGGAACTACTAGAGAAGGGAAAGGGTCCTGTATGTGCCAAAATGTTTGTGGCAGCCCTTTTCATAGTGGCTAGAAGCTGGAAGATGAATGGATGTCCATCAATTGGAGAATGGTTGGGTAAACTATGGTATATGAATGTTATGGAATATTACTGTTCTATAAGAAATGACCAACAGGAGAAATACAGAGAGGCTTGGAGAGACTTACATCAACTGATGCTGAGTGAAACGAGCAGAACCAGAAGATCATTATACACTTCAACAATGATACTGTACGAGGATGTATGCTGATGGAAGTGGATTTCTTCAACATAGAGAAGAGCTAATCCAATTCCAATTGATTAATGATGGACAGAACCAGCTACATCCAGAAAAGGACTGGGAAATGAATGTAAACTGTTATTTTTACCTTCTGAATCCAATTCTTCCTGTGCAACAAAAAAATTCGGTTCTACACACATATATTGTATCTAAATTATACTGTAATATATTTAACATATATAAGACTGCTTGCCATCAGGGGGAGGGGGTTGGGGGAGGAAGGGAAAAAATCTGAATAGAAGTAAGTGCAAGGGATAATGTTGTAAAAAATTACCCATGCATATGTACAGTCAAAAAATGTTATAATTATAAAATAAAATAAAAAATTAAAAAAAAAAAAAAAAAAAAAAAAAAAAAAAAAAAAAAAGACCGGGGATAATTCATTTGCCTGTTTGCCTCCAGGGACTACAACTGCAGATAAAATGCTTATTGAAGGTTCTCCATCAGAGTCTCAGATATAGAATGAACCAGTTGCTCATTGGTTAATTATTTTTTAATTTATTTTATTTGGAAAAAAAAAAACAGACTAAGAAAAAAAGAAAAACAGAAAAGAAATACAAAACCAAATAAAACCCTGGTTAATTATGACAGAGTGAAACTGCTTTGCTAGAAGTAGCAGGAGGCAAGGCAATGAGCCTGGCAGGAGTAGCTGCTATGTGACTGTCTGCACTAATGGTACCCTCGGCTCTGCCACTGCAGACACTAATTGATGTATTTTGTTATTATCCTTCTACCTCACTTTGTACCTGGGCATTGGGTGTGAGCTGCCCGGACTGTACTTTTTTAGGACGGTATGAGAAGAGCTGTAGCTTTGCTCCAGGAGAACCTCTCCAGCGCCAGCTCCCTCCTCCGGCTTTATCCAAGAAGAACTCAAGGGCACTTTCCAGGCTAGGGGCATGAAGGGAATTGAGAGACATTTTCTCACCTGGAAGGAGAGGGGGCTACTGAAGTGGAAGGGAAGGCATGGGTACCTCCAGGTGCACAAAGGAGCTAGAACTGTTTCCTGCAGGGAAAAGGCTGCCTGGAAGCTTTCATTGAATAGACAGCCCCCCAAAATGTCCTTATCGGGCAAAATCATCAGGAGACAGTTGTTCAGCAGATAACCAGCAGATGGCAGCATAGTAGAGCTCTACAATGTTACTAGTTCAAAAGGGAGACTGGTGGGCAACAGCTGGGGCAAAAGACAGAGACCGGGTGGGATGCAAGTCCCGGGTACCCCAGTGACCTCTGTTTCCTGCAAGAGTCCGTTGCCCAAAGGAGATGTGCTGACCCTCGGAAGGGTACACATATTGTAGGGGAGAGTTCCCTTATTTGCTTTGCCACTCAGCTGGATTCCCTTTTGCTTTCAGCTCGCCTCCTAGTTTTGTCTTGTTGTTAGAGACTTGGTACCAAGGAGGGCTTGGGAAGAAAGGCTTTAAATACCCGCAAAGTGCCTTGAATTTAATTCAGCTTTCAAGGGCTTGTGGTTCAATGGTGTCCAGGCTAGCTTGTGCATCATGACATCACAGAGTTCCCCAGTGTCATATGGGCCAATCCTTAACTCTAAAGTGGTGATCCAGCCTTAGCCTGAAGACCTCCAAGAAGGGACACCCTATGACCTCTCAAGGCAGCCCCCTCCATCAATGGGTGATTAGTGGATGGTTTTTTTCCCTAACTCAATGCTTAATTTGAAACCGCTCTTTGATGAGCCAGAGCCCCCTTTGTGATTCTAGCCCATATTTGCCTTGGGGTATTGAATCTAACTTGCAGGAGGATTTTTCCTACCACCTGCGGCTTTCCACCTGCTGGGAATTTTCTTCCTAGCCTAGCTTTATCCATTACACCTGCTCCCTGAAGTCGCTCATGGGTTACATATTTCAGGCTTCCCACACTCATCCTGCAATAATCATTAATCATTTTTAATTCTTCAGAGACTGGTTCATTTCATATTTCACTGCCATACGATGATGTGGGCAGAAAGCTATTAAACTCTCTTCAATTTGGAACTCTGCTCAAAAAGTTATCAGACTGTGCATACCCTTTGATCCAGCAGCGTTACTACTGGGCTTATATCCAAGAGATATTAAAGGGAAAGGGACCTGTATGTGCCAAAATGTTTGTGGCAGCCCTTTCTGTAGTGGCCAGAAACTGGAAAGTGAGTGGATGCCCATCCACTGGAGAATGGCTGAATAAATTGTGGTCTATGAATGTTATGGAATATTATTGTTCTATAAGAAATGACCAGCAGGATGACTTCAGAAAGGCCTGGAGAGATTTACAGGAACTGATGCTGAGTGAAATGAGCAGAACCAGGAGATTATACATGGCAACAAGACTATACAATGATCAATTCTGATGGACGTGGCCATTTTCACCAATGAGATGAACCAAATCAGTTCCAATAGAGCAGTAATGAACTGAACCAGCCATACCCAGCGCAAGAACTCTGGGAGATGACTGTGAATCACTATATAGAATTCCCAATCCCTCTATTTTTGTCCACCTGCATTTTTTATTTCCTTCACAGGCTACACTATTTCAAAGCCAGATTCTTTTTGTACAGCAAAATAACTGTTTGGACATATATACCTATATTGTATTTAAATTGTACTTTAACGTATGTAACATGTATTGGTCAACCTGCCATGTGGGGGAAGGGGTAGGAAGGAGGGAAAAAGTAGGAACAAAAGGTTTTGCAATTGTCAGTGCTGAAAAATTACCCATGCATTTATCTTGTAAATAAAAAGCTATATATATAAAGAAAAAACTTTCTTGATACCAATGGAAGTTAGGGATGATGAAGAGAAACTTTCTAAAGGCATTCCTCCCTGCTTTCCACCTCCTGTTCTATACTGGACCCCACGTTTTCCCTCCAACCATCTATCCTGGACAGACATAACGTTGGACAAATTCACGGGAACAGCTGAAGCTGTATCCTTCAGGAAATAGCCCTAGGTGATGGAAATGAAGGTTAGCCTTCTCTCTAGTGTGTCGGTACACTTGCATCATAGTTGTCCAAGTAAAAAGTATTTTGTTACTTAATGGTGGTGGATTGAGGTGGATCCTAATTCCAGCCTCTACAAATTAGCCCCAGGAACCCAGAAGAGGCTTGAAGGAAGAAAATACTGCGGGCCAACTTCCCGTCCATCTCTGACATCGTCCACCCATCTAGAGTCCTCGCCTCAGCCATGAACACAGCCGACCGCGTTTTGTCCAGACTATCCCGTCGGACAAGATTTCATCCCAACTTCACCATCATCTCAATGTTTCTCCAAAGTCAAATACAAGCACCCCAGTCCTCAACTTCATTCCACATAATTCAAGCCCAATTTCTGGGTTCTGCCTCAGTCTGTTCTCATCTTTGGGGTCCACCCAGAGTGTCCATTCTTGGTGAGAGCGGAAGACCAGCAGGACCTCTGGAACTTGTTAACCCCACCCTCAGTTTCCCTATTTGTAAAGTGACGGGATTGAACAAAACCTTTCTACCATGTTTGTCTTGGGTAAGAATCTAACTTGCCAGATTGTTCCTGACACATTGTGGGCCATAGGACACTGTGGCTATCGGCCTGTCTTCCCTCTCGTGTCTTTTCTTCCTACCCTACATTTATTTCCTTATCTTTCACTCATTCCCTGAAGTCCCTCCTCAGCCCGTCCACAGAACAGACTTCGGCCCCAGTCCCACCCTTGGTCACAGCCCGGGCTCATCTGAAGCTCCCCTGGGCCCCAACCTTTTGATCATGGCTGCCCCCCAGGTCCCTGGGGGCTCTTCCTGAGGTCTTGGAGCAATGCATTCCTACTGTTGTAGAGAGGAGACGGAGGCAGAGTTGGGGTTGAGGTTTTATTGCTCAGGCGCAGGCCCCCCACGTTTTGGAGGGGCTCCTCCACTGCTCCCTCCCCCTAGGCTCGTGGCTGATCCCTCTAGAGGGAGGCTGCTGAGCTGGTCATGGAGGGAACACATCTTCAGATGCAGGTAGTCCAAAGCAGCCACTTTCTCCCTGCGAGAGGAAGGAGAAGAGGAACATGAGGTGGAGGAGGAGGAGGAGGAGGAGGAGGAGGAGGAGGAGGAGGAGGAGGAGGAGGAGGAGGAGGAGGAGGAGGAGGAGGAGGAGGAGGGAGAGTTAGAGTGCTTAGATACTGGGCCTGGGAGCATTAGAGATCCATCACAGGCTCTGAGGTTGGGGTCAGAAGGAGCTCATGAGGGTCAGGGTTTAGAGGGAGCTCATGAGGGTCAGGGGTCACAGGGCCTTCTCCTTTTAGGGACCACACTAGGATGTGACCTGCTGGTCATGACATCAGCAGCAATCAGTCATGGCCATGCAGTCAGGAGGCCCCCGGGGTCCCCAGCGGGACCAGGAGATGGGTGAGCACAGTCATAACAGGGCAAGGGTTTCAGGACACGTTGGGGTCGGGTGGGATTGTGGGGTGGGGTCAGGGGTCAGGACCCTCACTCAGGCTTCATCTTGTCTGTCAGCAGGAGGTTCTTAGCCCTGAGGGCCTCATCTTGAGCCAGCCTCAGAGTGGAGCTCAGAGCCTCGGCCCGCACGTGCTTTGCCAGTGCCTGGCGCTCTAATTCCTGCAGTGACAGGGTGGAGGCGGGTCTTCCTGCTGCCCCCTCCCACGCCCCCTGGGCCCTCCCCCTCCCACGCCCCCTGGGCCCTCCAGCACTTTCAGGCTCCCGTGCGCGGGCATACCAGGATCTTCTTGTGAAGGCGCTGGCAGCTGGGGCACGCCGGTGCCAGGCCACGCTGCTTCACTTCGTCCACCAGGGGCGTCAGGGCCCGCTCCAGGAGCTGCTGCAGGGACTCGGACGACAGCTGCTGCCCCTGGCTGGGGGCGGTGGGCTCAGACTCCGGCCCCCTCCATACCCCCCCAGGGGCTTCCCCTTCCCCCCCTCCCCATCCCCCACGCCTCTCTGGCTGGGACCCCCAGCAGCCCCTGCGGCTTTACCTGCCGCAGCGAGTGCAGGAGCCCGGCCGGTCCAAGGTCATGGAGAGCTCGGAGCCGCGACGGGCGCTGCCCAGCTGTCGACCTAACTCCTCCAGCACGGGCTTCACGGGCCCCAGGCCCTCCAGCTCCCCGCGCAGGGAAGCCACGGACACCGCCGAGCGCTCCACCCTGGGGGCAGGGAAGGTGGGGAAGGCTCAGCGGCCGCATCCCCCCTGGGAGCCCAGTTAGGGCCACTGGGCTGGGAGCCGGCTCGGAACCCGCCGGGCCCTGCCCTTTCGGCCTTCTACAGCCCTTCCAGCTCCCGAATGGCCCCACCCTCTCGTAAGCTACAGGGTTGGGGCTCGACCCCTGTGGTCCGAGTGGACCCCGATCAGCCCTCCCGGCCTACTGGCGGAGGATGAGGACTGGGGGCTCCGGAGGATGAGGATGGGGGGGCTCCGGAGGATGAGGACTGGGGGCTCCGGAGGATGAGGACTGGGGGCTCCGGAGGAGGAAGAGCGGGGGGCTTCGGAGGATGAGGATGGGGGGGCTCCGGAGGATGAGGACTGGGGGCTCCGGAGGATGAGGATGGGGGCTCCGGAGGAGGACTGGGGGCTCCGGAGGATGAGGATGGGGGCTCCGGAGGAGGACTGGGGGCTCCGGAGGATGAGGATGGGGGCTCCGGATGAGGACTGGGGGCTCCGGAGGATGAGGACTGGGGGTCTCCGGAGGATGAGGACTGGGGGCTCCGGAGGAGGAAGAGCGGAGGCTCCGGAGGAGGAAGAGCGGGGCACCCGGGGAGGGGCCTCACATGGTGCAGAGCTCGTCCGCCCGGCCCCGCAGCTCCTGGAGGCCCCGCGCAGTCTGGGCCTGCTCCCGCTGGGCCCGCTCCCACTGGCCCAGGAAGCCGTCCAGCCGCCCCCCGAGACCTCCAAGCAAGCGAAGTGCCTCTTGCACGGCGCCCTCCTCCTGATACCAGCGCGCCGTCAGCGAGGACACCTCTCTCCTGCACGGGGAACAGTGCCGGCGCTCGGGGTCTGCCTGCTCCGGGAGCAGGACCCCAAAGCCTCCCGAATTGCCCCCCTCCCCATGCTGACCCCTCCGCTCCCCGCAGCCGGACAGGCCGCTCCTGTCCGGTCCTCTCCACTTCACTACCTGGAATCACCTCCAGCTTTCCAGGTTGGCCCCGCCCCCTCGTGAAAGGGCGTGTCCCCTCTGGCTCCACCCCTCACACTTAACCACTTCCCAGAGTAGCCCCTTCCAAAGCGGTTCTAGGAATGTTTTCCCAGTTGGCCCCGCCCCCGTCGGAGAAGGCGTGCTCCACCATAACTCCTCCCCTCACATCTAACTACCTCCCAGAGCAATCGCTCCCAAAGGGTTCTAGGAATAAGAGCTCCCAGTTGGCCCCGCCCCTCGGAGAAGGCGTGTCCCAGGATAGCTCCTCCCCCACCAGGTGGCCCCGCCCACTCCGTTTGAGGAGGCGTGCCCCGGTATAGCCCCCCCACTTCCCAGAGCAATCCCTTCCCAGTGCTCCCTGGGTGGTCCCACCTTCTACATCCTAAAATGACTGGAAATCCTAGTCTCAGCTCCAAGACTGCCCCCCCCCCCACGAAGTCTCGGTTACCTACGGCGCCCCGCGTCCCTCCCCGGGGCCTGGCGGGCCTGGGGTCACCTGAGCTCCTCCAGGCCGGCGGTGACCTTCTGAAGCTCCAGCTCTCCGCTGTCTCCCGTGCGGCCCTGGCCCTGGGCCTCGCTCTGGGCCTCGGACCCGTCCCCGGCGGTGGCTGTGACTCGGGGTCCGGGGGGCTCCGGGGGGCTGCCCATCAGGAGCATGGCCGTGGGCCCGGAGACGAGCACGGCCCCAGGCTCCAGCTCCGGTTCTGGGTGCAGCTGGGGCTCGGGCTGGAGCTGGGCCTCGGGGTCAGCCTGGGCCAGGATGTCTTCGGGGCACGAAGTGGGGCAGGAGGAGACCATGGAGTGGCGGGACAGTCCGGTCTCCATCTGCTGCTCCAGCTCCAGCTGCTCAGCCTCCTGCCTTCGGGGGGGCTCATCCTGCAGCTGCTGCTGGAGGAACCGGAGTTTCTCCTGGGGAGGTGAGAGGGGAGCCCTGCTGGGAGCCTGGCCCCATCCCTCTCGCTGCCCCTGGGAGATGGGCGGTAGCCGTGGGCTTAGGGCCCGCTCAATGGGAGGAGCTTCTGCCGCTCTGACTTCCCGCCCCCCAGCGTGGAGGCTCTGGACTCTCCGGCCGGGCCCAGCGCCCGCCCCGGGACCCAGGTGTCCCTCACCTCCAGCAGGGCCGAGTTCTGCTTCAGGACGTTTGTCTTTATCTCAGCGTCTTCCACTGAGCGGGTCACCTTCCGGCAATTCTCCTGGGACCGGACAGCTGGGGCTGGGGGTGGGGGCTGGGGAGGAAGCCCTCCCCCGGGGCGCAGGGGCTCCCCTGGGGCCCAGCCCCCAGCCCGGCTCTGACGCCGGGACCACACCCACGGGCCGCCCCTGGACCCGCCTGCAGCTCGGCTACGGCTCCGGCCCGCCCCCCCCAGGAGGCCCCGCCCCCTCCCAGCCCCCGCCCCGCCGCCCCGCCCCAGGAGCCCCGCTCACCTTCAGCTGGCTGCAGTAGCCCTCCAGCTCCTCGGCCTCCTGCCTCCTCCGCTCCAGGTTCTCGCTCAGCACGGAGCACTCGCTCTGTGGGGAGGAGAAGCCCAGAGCGGGACAAGAGTTGGGGGCCGGCAGGAGCGGGGGGGCTTGGGGGCGAGCCACGCCCTGGGATTTTCTGGGGTCACGCGCGTGAGATGGGCTCCGGGCAAAGGTCCCCCACCCCCACCCCCACCCCCGGGATTCACCCGAGGGGGGCCTGGGGAGATCTGGGAAGGGGAGGGGGCTGCTCCAGGCGCCGGCTGCTGGGACCTGAAGCGACTGCACGTGCTGATTGACCCGAGTGGTTTTCTCCTTGAGGCTGGTGATGGAGTCCTTGGCCCGCAGCAAGCCGCTGTTCACCCCGTTCTGTAGGAAATGGAGGGTTGGGGGACGGCGCCCCGATTTAGCTGCTCGCGCTCCCCAGCCCCGGAGCCGGCCAGAGGCCTCTCAGTGCCAGTGGTGGGGAAGGGGAGCCGTCTTTTCCGAGATTCGTGGTGCGGGAGGCTCGCTGGCCCAGGGCTCCCTGTCAGCCTAATACGGGACTGAGCCAGCCGGGGCTCCCACTCGGGACCGCGCCCGAAGGCAGGGCGTGGGCTCGCAGGACGTGCAGCTAGAGCGGCCACCCTGGGTCTCCCAGAACCCCTCACTGAGCCGCAGAGCAGGGAGCCCCAGATGCAGGCTCTCCCGGGATCAGGCCTGGGGGGCTTTGGGCCCTCTCTTTGCCAAGTTGGGCTGTGTGGGCCCCCCGATCTCGAGCCCATCCCCTGTGTCCGGGATCCTCTCGATGACCTCTGAACCTCTCCTCCAAGTCCCCTTCCCCGAAGGCCCAGGGCATGGCCTGCTGTCTTCTATGACCTTTGACAGCTGCTGGCTCCGCAGACAGCCATCCTAGGCCGGGAGTCAGGGAGACCTGCAGGCGGGGCTGGGACCCTGAGCAGATCACGGCGTTTTTGCCTACCTCAGTTTCTTCAACTGTAAAATGGAGCCAACCACAGCACCTACTTCCCAGGTTGTACTGAAGGTTGAATGAGGTGCTATTTGTAAAACCCTTGCTATAAAATTCTCCCTTCCCTTTTTCTGCCAGTCCCCTGCGCTCCGCACACAGTGGGTGCTTAATTAGTGTTTGGTGATTGATTAGTTGGTGGCGCTCAGGGGAATGGGAGCTTGAAATTGGGCACTTAGGGCCCCGAGTTCCAGGAGCCTAACCCCCAGAAGGCAAAGGCCCCTTTCTCCCTCACATCCGGTCCTTTGGTCTCTGCCTTCGGAGCCTCCCTCAGTCTCCGTGTCTAGACAATGGGGGTGGGGGCGGGGTTAGCTTCCATTTTGCCCCTCTGATTCTGGACCAGGAAGTGAGGCCGGGTGGAAGCCCGGGGCCTCCTCAAAAGTGGGTTTGAAACCCCTTTGCAGAGGCTTGAGCCGCAAGGCCCCGTCTACAGCCTAGAAACGGCCCCCGGGCGGCCCACCTTCCCCAGCCCCCCCTCCCTGGCAGGAACCCGGCCTAGGATCCCCACTTGTTTTGGAGACCCCAAAGACGAGTCCTGGGCCCTACAAGAGTCTCGGTGGGTCACGGTCGCTCAAGCCTGGCCCGGAGTCTTGGGGTAAACAAGAACCGGGCCTCGAAAAGCAGTCTGGGAAGGAGGCCGAGCCGAGGCCAGAGCCAGCCTTACCAGCAGGTCGGCGATGTCGGGGTCGTCGGGGGCCCAGGTGGGAGCCGAGGATGGCAGGCTCAGGGCCGGGGGTGATGGCGTTCCAGAGGCAGGTAGAGCTGGCAGCTCTTCGGCGGTGGATTCAATCCTGGAAGAGTCAGGAGGCTCCACGGCCGCCAGGTTGAGGAGGGAGACATTGGTACAGGCTGAGGAGCGCTTCAGGTTCAGGCACCACTGCATGGGCTCGTGGGACATCCGGGGCTCCACCCTGGAGGAGGTAGCTGCTCGGTTCCCCGGCCGCCCCTCCCCTTCTCCCCAGCCCCAGGACTCCCCCAGACAAGCCAGTTTTCCCGGCGCCCTTGGGGGCCTGAGCTCTCCCTCTCCCTCCCCCCCCCAGCCTCCCAGCAAGCTTCGGGGCTCCAACCTGGAGTCACAAGCAACTGCCCCAGGGACTTCCCGGCTCCCCCCTCTCCCCCTGGCCGGCAAGCCCTGGGCCCCCACCCACCCATGGAAAGACACAGCCTTCTTTTTCTTTGTGATCCCCTTTCCTGGGCCAGATCCAGCCCCAGGGACCTCAGGCCCCAATGGAGTCCGGTTCTCAGCCCCTGCCGGGGGGTCTCCGGCTTCATGGATCTCCTTGGATTGCCAGATCGTCTTAACCACCACACTCGCCATGATGTGAGTGGTGGGGGCGGGGCCCGGCCCAGGTGCCGGGGAGGGGGGTGGGGGGTCCACCGAGACCCACCACCCACTCTGACCCCTGACCCCAGCCTCCGCCAGCCTGCCTCACAAAGGACCCAACCACCTAGAGATACCTCCCTGGGGGTGGGAGGACTCTAGAATCTATGAATCCAGCCCCTCCTCCTGTCCTAGAACTACAGTGGACTCTCCCAGGGCTCAGACCAGAACCTCTGGAGGAATGGAACTGGAGTCCTTCACCCCCACCTCCGCCCCCCAGAATGGGGGTTCCCCAGTGACATTTCCTGCACAGCCCAATGAGCCATCTCATGAGATCTAGGAGGGAAGACATCCACCTCCGTCTACAATTCATAAAGAACTTCATGGCCAGTTCCTGAAACTCCCATGGAGCAGCCTGCTGAGCCCTGGGGAGGGGAAAATTTATTCGCATTCACAGGGTAAGTAGCTTTAAGAAGCTGGAACTGAGAACAAGCTCTACAGGGAGCATGAAACCCTAATTTCAGGATCCCCAGGATCAGGGAAGGGGAAGGCTTTGCCCAATGCCTCTCTCCCTGGAACTTGGAATGGCCTTTTCTGGCTTTGTTCCTAGAACCCTCAGAGGGGAACTTCACTGGTTCCGCTGGTGTCGGGTAAGTATCCCAACACGGAGTCCAAAGGGCCGTCACACGAAGGCCTCCCTGGACAGAGAGAAGCCAGGTCCCCCTGGCACGCAGAAGGGCCTTCCAGGCCTCCACTCTCGGACACAGTCATGGCCTGCTTTAGTAATTCCTGACTGGGGAAACCGAGTGGAGATTTATCCCAAGAAACCAGAGCGGAGGAGCTTGTGGACTTCAGGCTGTGGGGGGGATATTAAATGATAGAATTCAATTCAATAAACATCATTTAAATGCCTGCTGTATTCATGATTCAATGCTCGGGACAGGGATGAGTAAAGAGCAAACCACCACTTTCAGTCCGCTAAGGAGTACATCCTGCTCCAGGAGAAATGTAAACTGGGGCTGGGGTCGCTCCCATTTTGGGCAAGAATGCTTTCTGACTGAATCTGGACGGAGGGCCAGGGCCCGGACACCTCTATAAACTGATCAAAGCCGAGGCTCTCAGGAATGCAAGGAAAGGATTTCTAAGGCCTGGATTTGAGAGGTTGAAGCCAGCCTGGCCCAATGGATCCGGGGCATCTCAGTGAGAGTCACTGGCTCTCCCACGGCTTGGAAGGGAGGGCCCCGCGTGGGAAATCCCGGCCAAGGAGCCTCGGACTCGTCCTTCAGTCTCCGCTCCCAACATCTGTCTCAGTACAGAAAATATTACATAATTGTTCCTGCATTATCCAGATGTTTCCTGGGAATTTTGCCTCAAACACAGAGGCCAGGAGATAACTAGGGCCAGATATGCGGCGTCCATCTCCCAAGGTGTTAGGAAGGCTCTGGGCTTAGAGGGACTATGACTGAACTTAGAACTTTTCATCCATGTTCATCTATAAACATGAATTCCTTAAAGACCCAGAGGACTAAACCCAGTGGATTTTAAGGGCTCCCAGATTCACTTCCTTCCCCCTCTGCCCACTTCAAACGAAGTATAATAACACCTTGTTAGGGAAATAAATCCATATTGGGTAATGACAAGGGCAATGGAGAGAGGGAGAAAGAAGACTTTCACTTGTGGGAATCAGGAAAGGTTCCAAGTTATACCTGAGTGAACCCAAGGAGATAAGGAATCCTAAAAGTGGGGATGAAAAGCCCGTCGGTCCCAGGCCCAGGGGAGACCTAGAATGGGATGGACACACGAGATGGATTCCAAGGAAGTCAGTTTGACGAGTGGGGCCCTTGGGGGCTGACGGCAGGTCGCCATGTTAATTATTCATCGGAGGACGGCAATATCTACCTGAGCCATCAACCCTCTGGCGTTATCAGTTTCTCTCTGGCACATGCCAGGCTAACCTCAGGGCTAAGAGGCTTGAGTTTCCCTTTTGGGAAGCTAAGGGCACACTCCCTTCAAATTTTTAGACGTCATCCCCCACTCTAAGCCTGGGACCCACAGGCTAAATGGTTTGGCTTAGCACCCATTGGCCCCCTTTGGAATTAATTTAGGGGATGAAATAGATTTCATCGGAAATATTGAAATATAAAAATTGCTAACATGCATATTAGCTACTGAGCCACTCCCCTATCGGGGGTCTCTCTTGAATCCACGTATTCAGAAACTTGGCAGGCAGGGATCACGTAGTTTATTGTTTCCCCTCCCAAATAATAGTATTTTTTTCAAGTATACAACATTCACCTCTATGAAATTCTGAAATTCTAAATTCTAAATGTTTTCCTCCCTCCTTCCCAAGACAGCAAGCAATCTGATATAGATGATACACTACAATCATATTAAACATTTCTTTCTTTCTTTGCATTTGCCCATCCATTCTTCCTCCATCATCCCTCTTAGGGAGCCCATGGGATTCACAACAGCCGGCGGTTGTCTGTTTGAGAGCGGGGGCTTTTTAGTGGATGGCAAACTCAGAGCCAGTCAGCGGTGTGCTGTGCCAGCCAACCAAGCTCAGAGAGGCTGAAGGGGCGAATCGGGGCCTGGGCATCTGGTTATTAGTCATAATAAAGACAGGACCTGGGGAGAAGGCACTGAGGTAGGGTCTTGCCTTGGCAGGGCTACAAAGGCCTTTTGTTTGTGGTTCTTTTCATCTGCGTATGGGACCAAATTGGGGACTGCGATAAAAACCCGAGAGCACACAGCTGTGACAGAATTTGATTCTCCACAAAAAAGGTGGTCCCATCGGGGGCTAAGTGGGAGCACAGCACAGGATGGAATGAAAAATAGATTCAATCCCTACGTGTTTTGTAGTTCAAAAGCGCATGGATCTTGGAAGGTTAATCTTTTTGGAGAGAAAATCACTCATAACTAAGACTCTAGGAAGCAAGAGAAAGTCACATGCAGCTGAGAACAGATTTCTCATTTCTTTTTGAATAAAAGCCCAGGACTTGTGTGCGGTAATCTCATGAGAAGACGTCAGTGACTTTGAAGAGTCAAAAGCATCATTTGTGCCTTTATTCGGGTGCCGTGGCCATATTTATGACCCTAATTGTTTACGCCTTGGCCACATGCATTCCCCATGTATACACCCTTGCCAGTGCATTGCAAGGGATGTCCATTCTCCCTACAATGTATTTGTGGGAATGCGTGTCCGTAATGAATGGGGAAATGTTTACCACTACTATTTTTTTTTTTTTTTTTGCTGAGGCAACTGGGGTTAAGTGACTTGCTCAGAGTCACACATCCATGAAGGATTAAGTGTCTGAGGCCGAATTTGAACTCACATCCTCCTGACTTCAGGCCTGATGCTCTAGTCACCTGGCTGCCCCCTACTTTTCTTTCTATATGATTTCATTAAATGTTTTTGCTTTGAACTAATTGTGTCCTTTACCCGATTAGTAAAAGTAAACATATTTATGGGGGCTCATCAGTTATGTTTTTGAGCATATTTAGACCTACAAGTTATATTAAATTACAGTAGTTTTCTGGGGCTCTCATGAGTCAAAGGGGGTGCCCTTAGTTGCTCTGTGGATATAAGGAGCTGGACTCTTCCATGCTGCCCCTTAGATGTTAATGTTCTTCCCCAAAAATATTACTTTGCAGATGTTATTATCTGCCTACACGATAGAATTAAGCTCTTAATGACTCAGATTATTTCTTTTTGTCTTCCTATCCCCAGGACTTAGCACAATGCTTGAGTGTAATTCAAGCTGAGTAAATACTTATTAAATTGTATTGAATTTGTCAGAACAAACTCAGAGCATTGTAGTCAGTTCGTTCACTTGACAAATATTTATTTCTTTTTTAATTTTTTTATTTCTTGTTATTTTTTTTCAAAGATGTATTGATTGTCTGTGATATGGAAAGAGCTGTGGACACCATTCAGATCTGGATACCGTGTTTTAGGGAGGACATCGAGACGCCATGACGCTAGCGAGAGAGCTGGGATGTTTAGGCAGGAGAACGGAGGGCCTTGAGGGCCCACAGGGGCTGTTTCCAGAATTTGGAGGACTTGTGAAATAGGAAAATGGCCTGTTTGTCTGATCCCAGAAGCCAGTCCTAGAAGCCATAGGTATGCGCGGTAAAGGGCTCGCTTGCAGTTTCCTCACTATGGGAGATTCCTCTGGAGGGAGCCGCTTCCCCATCCCTGGAGCTCTTAGTGAACAGGAGATGGCCACGGCCGCCTGGCTTCCAGGTTTGCAATCCTGTGCTGTGATCATCAGGCTGAATAAAAGCAAGAAGGAGGAGCTGGACATGGCATTGGCCCCCAATGCTTGTGGGTCCATGAAAAGCTTTCCTTTAGTTTATAGAAATATAGCAGGCCATTGGATAACAGTCCAGTGAGAGGATGTGTTACCAGCTGGTGATCTATCTGAGCCATCAATAAACATTGCTTAAACACCTACTGCATACCAGGCACTATGTGAAGTGCTGGCGATTCATAACGGGTAAAAGATGGTTCCTGCCCTCAAGAAGCGTCCCATCAGATGGGTGATCAGCCCAACCTGATTGCTGCACAATATTAGAGCACCATTCTTGGGGTGGCTAGGATTCCGATTCTGGGAGTTCTCCTGGTAAGGTCTTCTTCTTTCACCTTCAGGACAAGCATTTGGGAGGAATTCTCTACTTCTTCTCCAAGAAATGAACTGTTAAGGAAATCTTCCCGCCTGACTCCATAATTAAGGTTCACCCAGGACGTAACCCCCAAGGTTAGAAAGATCAATTTTCAGGACTGCTAGTCTCTGATTTGGGCTTAGAAAGCAACGAGGCCATCTTGGAGTCACTTCCATCCTCAGTACTAATAAAGGACAGGATTAATATCGCCTGTGACCTATTATTTTTAATTATTGCACAGAAGAGTCCTTCTTGGGCTGATCTTAGCAAGAGGAGCAGAATACTGTTTCAGAACTGATAGTTAAAGAAAGACCAATAAGCAACCTTTGAGGAAAAGAAAGGAAAGAAAGAAAGAAAGGAAGGAAGGAAGGAAGGAAGGAAGGAAGGAAGGAAGAAAGAAAGAAAGAAAGAAAGAAAGAAAGAAAGAAAGAAAGAAAGAAAGAAAGAAAGAAAGAAAGAAAGAAAGAAAGAAAGAAAGAAAGAAAGAAAGAAAGAAAGAAAGAAAGAAAGAAAGAAAGAAAGAAAAAGAAAGAAAGAAAAAGAAAGAAAGGAAAGGAAAGAAAGAAAGGAAAGAAAGAAAGAAAAAGAAAGAAAGAAAGGAAAGAAAAGGAAAGAAAAGGAAAGAAAGAAAGAAAGAAACACAAGTTTGTCATTTTTACATCTATTAAAGGCTCAGAGATTCCTGCTAGTCTTTCAGAGGGGAAGAAAAGAGAAGAGCAGATCCTGGATCTCTCCCTTTCAAAGTTACCTGGAGCATCTTCCTCAGTTCTTCCTCAGTCACCAACAAGGGGGCCATTTTATCAAAACAAAGTAAAAGGCTAACAGAACTAGGAACCCATGTCTGTTCCAGGGGGACTCAGTTTCCACTATATACAATAAATCTATACCCCCAAATTGCCTATACACATGAAGTAGTTACATAGGATGTGATTTTGAAGAAAAAAAATTATGTACTCAGCACCCAAGCCTGACAGAAATAGTTTGTTGAGTTGGGATTATTCTCAATTCAAGCATTTTTCTACTTAGAGAAATGTCCAAACTGAAAAAAGTTCTTTCATGATCTTGGGCCTCTTTCTCACAATTTACTCTGATCTCACCCTTTAATAGGATTCACAAACAAGAAATATTTCACAGTCAAGACTGAGAAAAAGGTCCAAAGTTTAGGGAACACTTCAGTTAAGAACTGGCGTAATTAAACAGAACCAGAGTCACAACTTCTCTTGCATCCTAGAGAAACATTTTCCTGAAATGATTCAATCCTTTGAATGTTACTCTTCAAGTTTCTCCTTCCCATTTGGTCAAAAGTGAAGAAAAGAGATATTTCCTATTAATTGAAATAAAGAAGTTTCTTTCTACTTTTAGATGGATCATTATCATCATCCCTTCAGGGCATGGGGAAAGGGGGTTTCTCATGTTTGAGGTTTACCAATCAAGGCCTCCCTGCCCTGGTTTCATTACCGAACTAATTATTTCAGGGAAAAGTTCTTTCTGGGATGATTTTTAGCAAGGAGAGCAGAACACTGTTTCAGAATTGATAATTAAAGACAGATCAATAAGATTTCTCTTTCAAATTAGCCCAAAGGTTTCAAACTATACATATACATATATATGTATGCATGTATTGTCTGTGATATGTAAAGAGCTGTGGAGCTATATTTGTGAAGAGAAGCTCTTTCTTTAAAAAAAATTTAAAAAATTTTCCCCAGTTACATATAAAAAACATTTTTGTTTTATGTGTACATTCATAGTTTTACGTTTCGTTATGAATCATGTTGAGAGAGAAAACTCAGAACAAAGGGGGAAAACCAGAAGAGAAAGAATAAAAAAACAGAAGAAAAAGAAAAAAAAGCAAACGGAGCATGGGTTGATTTACATTCAGTCTCCGTGGTTCTCTCTCTGGATGTGGATGGTGGTTTCCATCCAATGTTTGCCTTGGGTCACTGAATCACTGAGAACCAAGTCTGTTGTAGCTGATCATCCCACAATCTTGCTGTTGCTATGTACGATGTCTTTCTCAGCATCTCAAACTACAATCATTCAAAAATATGTTCTTTATATTTCTAACAACAGGAGAGGAACAGAGTCAGGAAGGAAGGAAGCACTGATGAAGCACCCACACTATGTGCGAGGTATTGGGCATTTAGGATCCTGCCGACTCTAAGCCTAAAATGCTTTGGGATCAGAAGGACCCTCTGCAAGGAGGCGAATGAGACGAATCTCGGAAGATGTGAGATGGAAGTGGGGAGGAAAACCATTCCAGGAATGGATGGGGGATGCAGCGCAGATGCACCGAGGTGGGAGATAGAGCATTGTGGGATCGGTTTGTCTAGACCGCAGAGAGCAGGAACCTTGGAAAGATGGGGCCAGTGCTCAGTTAACAAGCATTTATGAAGTGCTGACTACGAGACAGGCACTGTGCTGGGGATACAAATAATGGCAAGAAGCATCTTTGGGGAGTAAAAGAACTGGGCAGAAGCAAGATACCCCAGAACAAATGGGTTGGCAAGGGCTTTGAAAGCTAAGCAAATTAGCTGTCGTCTTCTAGATGCAATGGGGAGCTGCTGGTGACTAAGTGAATAACAAGATAGACCTGAAGTCAAGGAAAATGACTTGGGCAGTGATGCGGTGAATGAGTTGGAGTGAGGAGGAGCCTAAAGTTGGGCCAACGAAGGACCCATTGATTGCAGGAAAGGGGTGCAGGACTTCCAAACTGATGCAGGGGTTTTATTTATTTATTTTTTACTTATTTATTTATTTGTTTTTTTTATAATATTATCCTTTGTATTCAATTTTCCAAATTATCCCCTCCCTCCCTCCACTCCCTCCCCCCGATGACAGGTAATCCCATACATTTTACATGTATTACAGTATAACCTAGATACAATATATGTGTGTAAATACCATTTTCTTGTTGCACATTAAGTATTAGATTCCGAAGGTGTAAGTACCCTGGGTAGACAGAGAGTAGTGCTAACAATTTACATTCGCTTCCCAGTGTTCCTTCTCTGGGTGTAGTTGTTTCTGTCCATCACTGATCAACTGGAAGTGAGCTGGATCTTCTCTATGTTGAAGATTTCCACTTCCATCAGAATACATCCTCATACAACACTGAAGTGTACAGCGATCTTCTGGTTCTATTCTAGATGAAATTTCTTTAACTTTAAACGTTTCCCCCCCCAGGGCAGCTGCTGATTCCTCCATCCCTTATACAAGGAAGTTAGTACCTGTGACAAGGTGTTAATAACCAAATATTGGTGATTTTTCCCCAAGTCTGCGGTGGTTGTTTTAAGAGCGAAATCATCTCTAATACTGAAGATCTACTTCGATAAGGAGCCGTATCAGCGTTTTACCGCTTAGTTATGTTTGGTGGATTTCAGAGAAAATGGCGCCCCATTCAGTAACTTCTTTAACGTGTTGGTGCATTGTAGTTTAACCAATATTTAATCACCCCTAAAGGAGGACTTTCAGGACGGTCATTTTCCTTAGCCGTGGCTGTGCCCTGATGGCCATTTTTCCTCTGCCTCTCTACAAGTTCATCCCCATGTGAAAGGGAAGCAGAGTGCCTGCCCCACCCTGGGCCACCTCTGACCTCTGCCCTGAGACCCTTTTAAGCACAATGATTTGTAAGCTTTTTTCTTTTTAGATCCGAGCCTCTGATGTGGGATTTGGCTATTTGAAAGAAAATTCTTTGGAACCGTAAGTAATATTACTCCTCGAATGGGCATCCAGGTGTGGATGAGACCCACAGATCAGAAAGCCTGCCCTCCCAGAAGGCCCAGAACCTCAGCAGCTGGAGGTTTGAAGGACGGCTTTCTGAGCTCCACTTGAGGTCAGCCTCTTTTAACAATTTGCAAACTATGTTCCTTTCTACAGGAATGATTCCCACCTATTTCTGACTCTGGCAAGGGAGTGGAGTTCACTTGTGGTTTTCATAGCTGAAGTCAAACAGCTAAGTTTGCTTTGTCCTCTGCCTGCTTTTTTTTCTCTTACAGTACAATTTTTTCCCCCCCTGAGGCTGGGGTTAAGTGACTTGCCCAGGGTCACACAGCTAGGTGGTGTTAAGTGTCTGAGACCAGATTTGAACTCGGGTCCTCCTGAATTCAAGGCTAGTGCTCTATCCACTGCGCCACCTAGCGGCCCCAGTACACTTCTAAATTCAGAGCAAGTGGTCAGCTTAAAAGCCATGAGCAAAGCTCAAGTGTAAAACCTTCCTGTTTCTATTTGAAAATGTGTGGTCATTAGGTAAATGACTGTTTTCCATCATTGGGCGGATGAACAGCTGGCCTAGTCATCTGCCTCTTAGTACTGAGGAGACACCAAGAGGTTGGGGTCACAGCCAGCGTCTCGAGATGTCTCAAAAGAATCTGCAGGCTTGAATCCCTCCCCAAGTCAAGGGGCATATTTATTGTAATGTCACCTGAAGCGGGCTGAGTGCCAAGAGGATTTAGCAAAGAACCAGGAGCAAGAAGATAAATTTATAGGAAAAGACAGAGAGATCCGGTTCTTCATGTCACTGATTTGCTGATTTTATGACCCAAAGGTAGAACTGGAGAGTGGTCTGGTATACAGCTCAATATTTGTCTCAGAAACCCTTTATCACGGACCAACGGATTGTTATCTGGCAGTCAGGAAAGTTTCTAGGACGACACTATAGTATTCCCAAGGCCAGGAGACTTTAGGATCATCGGCAGGCAGATTATTAGAACAACAGCACTCCTAAAGTCTAGATGATTATATTCCTAAGGCCAGAAGACTTTAGGATCATCGACAGGCAGATTATTAAAGAACTACAGCACTCTAAGGTCAGGGGACCTCAGGATTATCGCTATATTTCCCCTAGAAGCTGTATCTATCATTACTAGAGATATAGCTTACTAGAAATGTTTGTATAAGGTCTCTACACTTTTCAAAATGTCAGAACATTTAGCTATTGATCAACCATTAGTGAGAGCCAGCTACTATTCTCATGCAGTGTGAAAGAGAACTTTAATGCAGTTTTTCTTTTAAGAAATGTAACTTGGGGCAGCTAGGTGGCGCAGTGAATAGAGCACCAGCCTTGAATTCAGGAGGACCCGAGTTCAGATCTGGTCTCAGACACTTAACACTTCCTAGCTGTGTGACCCTGGGCAAGTCACTTAACCCCAGCCTCAAAAAAAAAAAAAAAAAAAAAAAAAAGAAATGTAACTTAGAGTTTTTGTTGCATCCATGCAACAAAGCTATTGGGGGCAATTTAAGCTATTTATTTAAGCTAATGGGGGACATGTTTGTCCTGGGTGTCTGTGGCACTAGCATGTTTCATGATAAAGAACTTATATTCAGACCAAGCCATAGGCACTTGATTTGGGGGTGCAGCCACGAAGAGCCATCTTACTCCACTGTAGGCAATGGGCTTTTGATTAAAGTCCCATCCCAGCCAGAGATCTTTACTGCGTCCAAACCCCAGTGGGTGCTTATGCTAGTGTCTCCTTCTGGGCCCTGTAAGTAGCGGGCACCCCTATGGTATCACCAGACTTGGACATCAGTTCCTCTCTCTCACTCCAGCCCCACAGACCCTGTATTTTACTCTCAGTTTCTGGACGCCGCTTAAGTGTCCAAGGATCTGGCCCCTAAGATTTCAGGCTGCTAGACCCCCAACCCTCTTTTCAAAAGATTCAGCCCATTAAGCAAGTGGGGAAATGATGAGGTCCGGAATGGTGGACATGTTGGGCAGAGAGAAACGGAAGAAGTGAAAAACTTGGCCCCTGAGGAGGGCAGGAGAAGGCCCTGACAGAGGTCAGTTGAGCTCCGTGGTCCCCCCCTTTGGGGAGGTGTCCATCAGAAATCCAAATTGTGTCAAACCCCCACCCCGAGGGCCATTCCATGGCTGCTGCTACCATGTTGCTTCGCCTTGTGGGTCCTTCCCCTTCCTCTTCCCCCATGCCATGGGGTCTCTCCCCTAACTCCCCACCCCGCTTCTCCTTACAGCCCACTCTTTTGGGGTGCTGAGTCCCTTCCAGGGCTTAGCCTGCCGGCGAGGGTTCACCCCAACCTCATGGGCTGCTCCCTTCCTCCTGGGAAATGAGGAACTTATTTTTCACATGCTCTCCCACTTCCTATTTACCATTTTTCCTATTTCCACATACTTTCCCTAATTTCACACATTACCTTGTGTCTACTGTATCCCACCATTTTGTCTGGGACTCTTCCCCAGACAAATCTACCCCTAGCAAAGGCGATGGCCATGTGAACACATCACGTGACCAAACTCCAACTTTTGGTACCCGCCCGACGCGTCTCCCTCGGCCATGCCACGGGGTACAGAGAGAGACGAAGGGCCCAGCCTCCGCTCTCGGGGGGCTCCCGGGAGAAGACAGCGCCCCGAGCCCGAGTTCCAATCTGGCCTCAGACACTTGTTGTGTGTCTGGGCTGGGGAGGAAATGGCTACATTCCAGGCCCTTTCCGTGTCAGGGAGCAAGCAGCAAGTAAACATGTGTGACCAAGCTACATATAGGAGATAAGGCGGGGGCACTAGACTTAAGAGGCGTTAGGGGAAGCTTCCTGCAGAGCGTGGGACTTAAGGGAAGCCAGCGGGAGATGAGAGGGAGGGCATTCCCCTCGTGGGGGACAGCAGGGGAAGCAGCTGAGCGGAGGCCGAGGTCAGAGTCTCTGCACTGAAGCATGCCTCAGAAGGAAGGTGTGAGGCGGGAGGGTGGGACCTGAGCGGTGAAGAGACTTCAGAGACAGCGGAGGGCCTTGTGTTTAACCCTGCGTCACGGAACTCTGTGCCCACCTGGGGATCCTACGGACCCCTCTCAGAATGATATTTTTAAATGAATAAAATGAAATACGTAAGCTTACAAAGGAAACAATTATATTGAGATGCAAAAATGTGAAAAACTCAAATCCTTGGACCCCGGGTTAAGGAGCTCTGCTCTAGACGGCCTCCGGCCTGGAGAGGCCGTCTACAAGGAAAGGGGTCTCTGAGCCAAGTTGTCCGGCTATCTTCGGCTGCCGCTGCTCTAGACCGGATGAAACCGGTTTATCAGGCGCTCACAGCATACCACGCAGTGTCCAGAGCCACAAAGGCAGGGTACGAGTGGTCAGCACTGCTGCCCATGTGGCCTGGGGGGGTGGCGGCCCCAGGAGGGCAGACTGGACACAGGGGACCTCTTCTCCCCCCATCCCCCGAAGGAGACCAGTTCCAAGAAGGGAAGCAGGAGGTCGGGCCGTCAATGCCCATAGCAATTAACCAAACCCAGAGAGAGCATCCACAAGAGGCGCCATACAGGTAGGATCTCCCCCCAGGGTGAGACAACCGTCCTAGCTCTCACCCAAGGGGGGATTTCCGGAAAGCGCTTCCATCGGAGCTGAGGACCGGCCGGCTGGAACCCGGAAGCCCCCCCAAGTTCGGAAGACCCGAATTCTCCTCTCCGGCCCATGCCCACTTTGCTGCCTCTGACGCAAGCCTCTACGCTGATCCCCGTCCATGACGAGGGATCCCAGGCTGATGGATTTGGGGATTGGGATTACAAAAAATAGATTTCCTCCCCTCAAATGTACGCCCTTTAAAAACTATTTTTCCAGCATCTATAACCTGTCCTCCTTCCTCAACTGAGCAACAACCGGAGGAGGAAGACGCCAATGGGCCCCTGTGGATGGCGCCTCCAGCCCGTCGCTGCCCCGGCGATGGGGGAGGGGCGGTTTCATCTCCAGGTCTCTCTCTGGGCTCTTCAGTGTCTGGTTACGATTTGACAATCTCTCAAAACGGTTTTCTGTATGACGTCACTGGGAGAGGATTCCCCCAGTCCCGCTCACTTCTCTGCGGTCATCCGCGCCACGTGACCGGACGGTACCTGGGAGACGACGGGCACTTTCTCCCTTTCCCGGCAGGAAGGAGGCCAAGTGGCTGTTCTCAGACCGGCCCATCTCGGGGGATCGGGCTTGTAGGAGTGATTGTGAGGGGGGGTCAGTTTTCATCGCCTCTTCCCCCAGATCTGAGCTCTTTGAACCACTTTGAGACGTTGATTAGCAAAGGTTCGGGCCCTGCTCCGCTCTCGGATCCTCGCGGTGCTCCCGCCTTAGTTTCCCTGAGGAGCCCCAGGCTGAGTCTCCCACATAAAAGCCCGGGCCGGTCAGGACGGACGGAATCTTCCCCTCCGTGCGGATAACCGGCCCGCTCGGCTCCTCCGCGGCTCTGACCTGCGGCTCCCTCCCACCTCGCAGTGTTTCCCGAGTTCTCGGGGGACTTGGGGACCTTTTATTCTCTCCCACTCTGGTGCAGTCTCCTTCCGGTGTCTCTGTATCCCTTCACTTTGTCCGTGACCCTTCCCCTACATAAGATGGAGCCGCGGCCACTTCTCCCTAGGCCTCCTGGTGCAACTTGGGCCACGTCATGAGATCACACTCACGCGCCGGAATTTCTCAGGGGCCCCTTCGTGTCCCATTGTTGATTACGCTGAAGAGATGCTACAATTACAGGCTAAGCGACTGGCCCAGGGTCACACAGCTAGAAGTGCTGGGGCTGGATTTGAACTCGGCTCCTCCTGACCGGGTGCCAGCCACGTGCGGCCTGACCAGTGTCCCTGTACCCGTGGGTCTTCCTCCTTTTTGGTCTCCCTGGAGACCGCAGGAAGGAGTTACCGTCCCCTGGCCGGGTGGGTGAGAACACACAACAGAGGCCGGAGATCTGGTGCAGACAGAGCGCCCGGGCGTCACCAGATGGAGAGAACACCAGGAACAGCTCAGATTTGAGCGGATGGTTCCATATCTGGGAGGGGGAGGGAGGGGAGAGAACAGCATTTGTCCCGCTGGGGAGGGGGGTACAGAGGTGGGAGCGTAGTCCATGGGTGCTGCGGCCTTTGCCTGCGGGCAGCAGTCACGTGGTCACGGGCCTGGGGGTCCCTCCTTTCCCGAGGCTCGGAGTTTGTAGTAGATCAGTGCGCCCCCTGTGGCCAGGCCGGGACACACGCGCCTTCCTCTGCCAGGCCGTCTCACTGCTTCTTGGGGCCGAGGCCTGCTGAGTTCTCACCCCAGGAGCCGCTGCTCTTCCCTCCCGGACTTGTCTACGCGTGGGCGCCCGAGGTAAGGGAGCGTGGGCGCGGGACTTGTTCTTTGCAGACGTTGCACACGAAGGCGGCCTCCAGAGCGCGACACCGTGAGCGTGCACCCCAAGGAGCCGGGTCCTCTGCGGCGCGCGGTCCGAACCCACCATCACCGCAGATGGGGAAGCTCCGAGGCGGCGCTGAGACCTTGGCGGTCTGCTTCTCGGCGAAGTCCACCCCCAGGGCCAGCTCGGCGTTGGGAGGCTCTGACGGAAAGCGAGGGCGGAGGGGCCGGACTGACCAGCAAGGAGAGGGACTCCTGTGCCGGCCTCATGGATGTCTGTGAAGCCCGGAGTCCGCCTGCGCCATCCCGGAAACGGAGGCGCTTCCATTTGCCCGCCTTAGGAAGATCACCTGGCAGGAGAAGGTTCCAGCCGCCGAGGGCCCGTCTCCTCCTGACTTCGGAGCACTCCATCTCCCCGGGGTGAGAGGAGGCCACAGTGCTTGAATGCCGCATGCGCGCTTGCCAAGGTTATTTCATGGAGAACTCACACAGGGCAAGCGCTCCAAGGTGGAAGAAGAGCGACACCGGGACGCTCTCAGGGTCTCTCCTAACAAGTCTGGAACTGGAAGGAAAAGCGAGCCGCAGTTAGTCCGGATGTTCATGTGGGCGATTTGTGTCCCACCTGGGGCGGTCCGACACCCGTCACTCCACTCTAATGGGGTGATGTCATCTGGGTCCCCCTTCAGAACGAGGGACACCAGCACCCACCGCCGGCGGCAGGGGAGGGGAGTGATGGGCGGGGCTTAGCTGGGGCAGCTGCATTTGGAGAGGAAGCACGTGGCCTGCTCCTGCGCATCCATCTGCTCCCATGGGAAGGTGGTTTGGAGGTCTTACCTCCTGTTTGCCTGGGAGCTCCTGGGAGAGCGCGAGGTGGGCTTCACCTAGCATGACACTGTCCCTACGCAAAGAACTCTCTAGAACCCAGGCCCAAATCAGGAAGATCTGCCCCCAGAAGTAAGAATAGACTAGAAATTCCTCATGGAGCAGATGTTCCCCCAAAACTCAGAATAGACTTTCCCAAAATTTATTGACGGAGCAGTTCAAGGACCCTTGCCAGGAAAGGACACACGGACTCTTCCCGCCTCCTAGAATCTATGGACGGAACAGTGCAATGACTTATGCGGTGGGGGAGGCACATCCTTTAGTTCTCCCAGCCTCCTTCAATCTTGGTGGATTGGACAGAGCCTGGACTCTTGGGCGGGGGGATTCTCCCCTATATTTCAGAATGGACTCTCCCACACATCCTCCCCTATATTTCGGAATGGACTCTCCCAGTCCATCTTCCTAGTAGCTCCAGGGATTCATGGAAGAAACACTTCCCTGGATTCAGAACGTCCAGTCTCAGGCTTTATTTCCTGAGCCCAGGGGGACCAGGGTCACGGTCGATAACGGGGAACTTCGTCAGACTCCTCACTAGTGCCCTCCTCCAGCCTCCCCCTAAGCCAGGCCCTTTTCTGCAGCAGGGAATTGCAGGCCTTATTCCGCCTATCCCAGCTCGCTCCGCCTGTTGGCCAACAGCCAACGCCTCCCGGTTTCACCAATTCCCGTGGCTGTGTGTTGCAGGGGAGGCTTGCGTCACGATTAGTGTGGACTTTTCTTTCCCTCCTCCAACTCCCATTTAGTCTGCTCGATTCGCCGACCACGGCGGAAGTTTATCAGCATCCTCCAATCGGAATAAGAGTCGGAGAGCCGGGGCGGGATTTTTGCGCGGAGGTGAACTCCACCCGTCTCCCAGGCAACGCTCCTCCCCTCTTCTTCCCCCTACGTCCTCCCGCTTCCCCGACCTAGTCCTCCGGGCGGAAACGGAGAACGAACTTGGCCAATGGGAGGCAGGCGGGGCGGAGGCGGCTCTGCGTGACGCAAGCTTGGACCAATAGGAAGCGGTGAAGGCGGGGCGATCGCGGTAATGACCAGTAGGCGATGAGAGACGCGGGGGCGGGGGCCCAATGAGGGGGCGTCGACGCGGCCCGCCCGCCTGCCTGCCGCGGTCCCTCCCTTTCTCCCTCAGCGCTGAGGAGAGGAGCGTCGGGTGGTCCCGGCCCCGGCCCCGGCTCCGGCTCCACCCCCGCCCTCAGCACTCCCGACTCGGCCCCGGAGTCCGGGAGCCCCCGCCGCCATCATGCCGGCAGTGTCCAAGGGTGACGGCATGCGGGGCCTGGCCGTGTTCATCTCGGACATCCGCAACTGTGAGTGGGGCAGGGGCGGGGGAGGGGAGGGCAGGGGCGGGGCAGGGGGGCGGGGCATGGGCGAGGCCACGCCGGTCACTCCCGAAGCTGCTGAGGCTCCCTAGTGCCTCCGGCTCTGGTCTGCCCCTCTCCCCAGCCCTCCCCTCCCCGTCGGGGCCGCCGCTGTCTCCGACGGGGAAGGGAGGACTTTGCTCCTCCCTCCGGGAGCCGAGGCGGGATCGGAACCCAGAGCCTCGGCCTGTGGGGTGGGAGGGGGGAGGGGGCGTCCTCGGGGAGCTGCCAGTCTTGGAGTCAGGGGCCTGGGGGAGGGGGGTGGCCGGGCCGGGCCTAACCCGGAGCTGGGGCCTCCGGGTCAGATGGGAGCAGGGGGTGGGAGGGGACGGGGCGGGGCCAAGAGGGCCCCAGGCCCGGATTTTCAGCCTCCTGCTGGGTGCTGTGGGCATCCCCGCCTTCCCTCTAGGGAGGGCCTGCTGAGGGCAAGCAAGGCTCATGTCATGGGCGCGCTGGGAAGGGCACCGTGCTGAGAGGGCACCCCATGCTGGGAGGGCACCACTCTGGGAGGGCATCACTCTGGGAGGGCACCCCATGCTGGGAGGGCACCATGCTGGGAGGGCACCACTCTGGGAGGGCACCCCATGCTGGGAGGGCACCACTCTGGGAGGGCACCATGCTGGGAGGGCACCACGCTGGGAGGGCACCCCATGCTGGGAGGGCACCATTCTGGGAGGGCACCACTCTGAGAGGGCACCACTCTGGGAGGGCACCCCATGCTGGGAGGGCACCACTCTGAGAGGGCACCACTCTGGGAGGGCACCCCATGCTGGGAGGGCACCACTCTGAGAGGGCACCACTCTGGGAGGGCACCCCATGCTGGGAGGGCACCACTCTGAGAGGGCACCACTCTGGGAGGGCACCATGCTGGGAGGGCACCACGCTGGGAGGGCACCCCATGCTGGGAGGGCACCATGCTGGGAGGGCACCACTCTGAGAGGGCACCACTCTGGGAGGGCACCCCATGCTGGGAGGGCACCACTCTGGGAGGGCACCACGCTGGGAGGGCACCCCATGCTGGGAGGGCACCACTCTGGGAGGGCACCATGCTGGGAGGGCACCACTCTGGGAGGGCACCCCATGCTGGGAGGGCACCATGCTGGGAGGGCACCCCATGCTGGGAGGGCACCACTCTGGGAGGGCACCATGCTGGGAGGGCACCATTCTGGGAGGGCACCCCATGCTGGGAGGGCACCACTCTGAGAGGGCACCACTCTGGGAGGGCACCCCATGCTGGGAGGGCACCACTCTGGGAGGGCACCACGCTGGGAGGGCACCCCATGCTGGGAGGGCACCATGCTGGGAGGGCACCCCATGCTGGGAGGGCATCACGCTGGGAGGGCACCATGCTGGGAGGGCACCACTCTGGGAGGGCACCATGCTGGGAGGGCACCACTCTGGGAGGGCACCATGCTGGGAGGGCACCACTCTGGGAGGGCACCATGCTGGGAGGGCACCACTCTGAGAGGGCACCACTCTGGGAGGACACCCCATGCTGGGAGGGCACCACGCTGGGAGGGCACTCTTTGTGGCCCTGTGCTCACACAGGACATTGGTAATGGGGGCTGGCACCCTGGGGGTCCCAACCTCTTGGGCCCAAGTCAGTCTAGATGGAGGCCAAGAGGCAGCCAGTGTGTGGTGCCGGGAGGGGAGGAGCCTTTGGGGCCCCGCTGTGTGGCACGCCACTTGGGGGGGCACCCCTCTCTGAAACCTCCTCTGGTGGGACGCCGTGGGTCCTGGTGGCAGCTCCGGCAGGGCTCGTCGCCCCTGGTAGAGGAGGGAGCCGGGCGGGCCGAGGGCACCCGGAGCTGGGGCATCTGAGGCCTCCTTGAGCAGGCCACGGTTTTCTCCTCTGGTGCACGCTCCAGGGTGAGGGGCTCCAGGGAGGCGCCGGGGGAGGGGAGGGTTTCAGGCCTGGATCTCCCCCCCCCCCCCCCCCCAAGGTAAGAGCAAGGAGGCAGAGATTAAGAGGATCAACAAGGAGCTGGCCAACATCCGGTCCAAGTTCAAAGGTGAGCAGGAGGGGCCCAGAGGGCGGGGGGCCGGGGCGGGCACCCCCTCCAGAGGCTCCCATCCACGTGTGCTCCGCCCCCTCCTCCCAGGGGACAAGGCCCTGGACGGGTACAGCAAGAAGAAGTACGTCTGCAAGCTGCTCTTCATCTTCCTGCTGGGCCACGACATCGACTTCGGCCACATGGAGGCCGTGAACCTGCTCAGTTCCAACAAGTACACGGAGAAGCAGATTGTGAGTGGGGCCCGGGCTGGGGGGGGTGGGGCTCTCACCGAGGCTCCGGGCGGGGGGGGGGGCTGGGGCCCTCACCCCTCGGCTCCTGCGGGCAGGGCTACCTGTTCATCTCGGTGCTGGTGAACTCCACGTCGGAGCTGATCCGCCTCATCAACAACGGGGTCAAGAACGACCTGACCAGCCGCAACCCCACGTTCATGTGCCTGGCCCTGCACTGCATCGCCAACGTGGGCAGCCGTGAGATGGGCGAGGCCTTCGCCGCCGACATCCCCCGCATCCTGGTGGCAGGGTGAGGGGACGGGCGAGGGCGGGGGGGTGGGTGGGATGCCTGGCTGGGGGGTGGGGGAGGGGGGAGAGCCGGGCGACCCCCGAGTCCTGGCCCCTCCAGGGACAGCATGGACAGCGTCAAACAGAGCGCCGCCCTGTGCCTGCTGCGCCTGTACAAGGCCTCGCCCGACCTCGTGCCCATGAGCGACTGGACGGCCCGCGTGGTGCACCTCCTCAACGACCAGCACATGGTGAGGTGCCCGCGCGGCGGCCGGGGGCGGGCTGGAGGGCTGGGGACCGGGCTGAGCCCCTGCCTTGCTTCTCCGTCCCAGGGCGTGGTCACTGCCGCTGTCAGCCTCATCACCTGCCTCTGCAAAAAGAACCCGGACGACTTCAAGACCTGCGTCTCTCTGGCCGTGTCACGGCTGAGCCGGGTGAGTGGGTAGGGGTAGGGCGGGGGCCCCCTTCTCTCTGCTTCTCCTTCTGTCCCCCGCTTGCCCCCTTCCTCCTGTTGCTGTTTCCGCTGCCTCGGTGGTCTGTCTTTCACAAGCACCTGGCCATCGGGGAGGCTTTGCGGCCGGCTCCGGGGCCCGAAGTCAGGGGCCGACCCCGTCCAGACAGGGGCTGGCTCATTCCATGCCCCATCGTCCAGCCTTGGATTCTCGGGGTGCAGCTGATCCCCTTTTTGTCAAGGGGCCCTCCCACCTGAAAAGTCCTCCACATACACGGGCAGCACATTGTGGTCATAGATGGAGGCTGAAACCGCCCCCCCGAGCAGAGTTGGGCGTCCGGCCCACCCCTCTGTGGCTCAGGCTCTGGTTGCCCTGTTGGGGCAGGGGGGCCAGAGAACCACAATCTGGCACCAGACCTCCCTGCTGTGGCCGCACATTCCCCCTCTCCCAGGGACCAGTCTTGGGGGGCACTGACAGCTCCCCAGAGGCTTTGCCTCAGTGGGCTCAGCAAGCGTTTGGTTCTGAAAAACAGCAGCATTCCAGGTCAAGGGAGGAGCCCAGGAAAGCTGGAGGCACAGCCCCCTCCCTGGTGCCCCCTCTCTCCCCCTCGTCCCCTCCACCATCTCACCTCTGTCCCCCCCGGGCTCCCAGATCGTCTCCTCGGCCTCCACGGACCTCCAGGACTACACCTACTACTTCGTCCCTGCCCCATGGCTGTCTGTGAAGCTGCTCCGTTTGCTGCAGTGTTACGCGCCGCCAGGTAGGGCCTGTTCCCCGAAAGCTCCCGAAGGTTCTAGAGCGGCCCGACCTCCATCTTCTGGCCGGGCTCCGTCGGCCCCACTTTAAGGGCCTCCGGAAGAGGCTGGGGCCACCCTCCTGGATGCATGGACTGGGCCCGGGGCCTCCCTTAAAGGGGCTCGTTGAGTTGTGCGGACTCGAGGTCATGCTTGGGGAAGGATGGGCCGGGCTGGACCCTTGACGCTTCCCTGTCCCCCACGGACCCCAGAGGACGCCGCAGTGAAGGGGCGGCTGGTGGAGTGTCTGGAAACGGTCCTGAACAAGGCGCAGGAGCCCCCCAAGTCCAAGAAAGTCCAGCATTCCAATGCCAAGAACGCTGTCCTCTTCGAGACCATCAGCCTCATCATCCACTACGACAGGTCTGGGGGCAGCTGGGGTGGGGGTGGGGGAGGGGCAGGCCTGGCTGCCAGGAACCGTTCCCACAGACTCTGTCCCTGGCCCCCCAGTGAGCCCAACCTCCTGGTCCGGGCCTGCAACCAGCTGGGCCAGTTCCTCCAGCACCGCGAGACCAACCTGCGTTACCTGGCCCTGGAGAGCATGTGCACGCTGGCCAGCTCCGAGTTCTCCCACGAGGCCGTCAAGACCCACATTGACACGGTCATCAATGCCCTTAAGGTACCGGCCTTGGCTGTCCCAGCCCCTGCCCCTCCCGGCCCCCCGCCGTGGCCTGTGCTCACCCCCTCCCATCTCCCACTGTGGTCCAGACGGAGCGGGACGTCAGCGTGAGGCAGCGGGCGGCCGACCTCCTTTACGCCATGTGTGACCGGAGCAACGCCAAGCAGATCGTGTCGGAGATGTTGCGCTACCTGGAGACGGCCGACTACGCCATCCGGGAGGAGATTGTGAGCCGGCCCCCCTGCCCGATGGGGACCGTGGGGGCCGGGGCCCGGCCGGGGGGGCGGCCTCAGCCACGGGCTCCCTGCCTCCTCCTCGCCAGGTGCTGAAGGTGGCCATCTTGGCCGAGAAGTACGCCGTCGACTACAGCTGGTACGTGGACACCATCCTCAACCTGATCCGCATCGCGGGCGACTACGTGAGCGAGGAGGTGTGGTACCGCGTGCTCCAGATCGTCACCAACCGGGACGACGTGCAGGGCTACGCGGCCAAGACCGTCTTCGAGGTCGGCCCCCGCCCCATCCTGCAGCCCCCCTTCCCTGCCCCCGCGGTCGCCCCCACGAGTCAACCGCGGGCCCTTTCCTTCCTCAGGCCCTGCAGGCGCCCGCCTGTCACGAGAACATGGTGAAGGTCGGGGGCTACATCCTCGGAGAGTTCGGGAACCTGATTGCCGGGGACCCGCGCTCCAGGTGAGGCCGCTGGGCGGTGGGGGACGGGGCTGGGGGCGCGGGGCAGGGGGCCGGCAGCGCCCAGCGGCCTCTCCCTGTGCCCGCAGCCCCCCGGTGCAGTTCTCCCTGCTGCACTCCAAGTTCCACCTGTGCAGCGTGGCCACGCGGGCGCTGCTGCTCTCCACCTACATCAAGTTCATCAACCTGTTCCCCGAGACCAAGGCCACCATCCAGGCCGTGCTGCGGGCCGGCTCCCAGCTGCGCAACGCCGACGTGGAGCTGCAGCAGCGCGCCGTCGAGTACCTCACCCTCAGCTCCATCGCCAGCACCGACGTCCTGGTCAGTGGGGCCGCCCGCCGGCCCCGGGAGGGTCTGCCCGGCCGGGGGGTGGCCCCGGGCCTGATGCCCCCCTTTCTAACCCCCCAGGCCACGGTGCTGGAAGAGATGCCTCCTTTCCCAGAGCGGGAGTCTTCCATCCTGGCCAAGCTCAAGCGGAAGAAGGGCCCGGGGGCGGCTGGAGCCCTGGAGGATGGGCGCCGGGAGCCCGGGCCCGGGGGTGACGTGAACGGGGGCGTGGAGCCGGCCCCCAGCGCCGGGGTAGGCGCGGGCCGGGCCGGGGGGATTGGGGGGGCTGCCCCCGGGCCGGGCTACATGGGCACCCTCTCTTTGCAGTCTACGCCCTCGCCCTCCACGGACCTCCTGGGGCTGCGGGCGGCCCCTCCCCCGGCGGCCCCCCCAGCCCCTCCCAGCGCCGGCAGCCTCCTGGTGGACGTGTTCTCCGACGGCCCCCTAGGGGGCGCTCCCAGCCTGGGGCCGGGCCCCGAGGAAGCCTTCCTCAGGTACCTGCCCCCCCCCCCCCCTCCAGCGGTTAGCTCGGGCGACTTGGGCTCAGCTTCTCTGCCTCGCTGCCTCCCGGGGATTGGCTGCCCACCCTGCCCTTCTCCCGGGCCTGTCCTGGGATTGGACGGCCCAGCCAGCTGGAGCCCCGCCCCGGAGAGGCCTGGGGCCCTACAGGCTGACCGGGCTCCAGCTGCTGAGTAAAGGGAGGGGCGGGCGCCCCAGGAAGGGCTGGGGGGTCGGGGCCGGGCACTGAGGGGGGAAGGCCGGGGGTCGGGGAGCCCGAATGGGGGGACCCTCCCCCTTGGTTTCAGGCTCCTGGGGGGGGGCCTCTCATCCCTGCCCCGCCCACCTCAGCTCCTCCCTCTTTGCGTAGCCCCGCCTCCGAGGACCCCGGCGTCCCCATCCCCGAGGCGGACGAGCTTCTGAACAAGTGAGCCAGGGGCTCCGGGTGCGGGGGGAGGGGGGCGGCGGGGCGGCGGGGCTGGGCCTGACTGCGGCTCCTGCGCAGGTTCGTGTGCAAGAACAACGGGGTCCTCTTTGAGAACGCCTTGCTGCAGATCGGAGTCAAGTCTGAGTTCCGGCAGAACCTGGGTGTGTGAGGCTGGGAGTGGGGGCGGGGTCCGAGGGGGGCTGGCAGCAGGGGGGGGAGGGGGGGAGGCAGTGATGGGCTCGGGGCAGCGGCAGGGGGCAGTGATGGGGGGGGAAGAGTGGCGGGGCCCCTCAAGGCCGGGCTAAGGCCCTCTTCCCCTCCCCCCCAGGCCGGATGTATCTCTTCTACGGAAACAAGACCTCAGTCCAGTTCCAGAGCTTCTGTCCCACTGTCACTCATCCTGGGGACCTCCAGACTCATATCCTACTCAGTCCCAGGTTCTCCCCCCATCCAGGCCCCCCTCCCCCATGGCCATCTTCTCAGTCCCCAGCCGCCTGCTCCCTGCCAGGTTCTTTCCTTGACGGCTGCATGCACAGCTGGTGGTGCAGACCAAGCGGGTGCCGGGCCAGGTGGATGGGGGTGCCCAAGTGCAGCAGGTCCTCAACATCGAGTGCCTGAGGGACTTTGTCACCGCCCCCCTGCTGACCGTGCGCTTCAGGTGAGGGGCCAGGCCCGGCGCCCGGGCTGGGGGTGGCGGGAGAGCCGAGGGGGCGGCGCGGGGCAGGGGGTCGAGACTCCCCGGGGTACGGAGCCAGGGCCTCCCCTGCCTTCCTCCTGCCTAGGTATGGGGGGGCTCCTCAGGCCCTCACGCTCAAGCTCCCAGTGACCATCAACAAGTTCTTCCAGCCCACCGAGATGGCTGCCCAGGACTTCTTCCAGCGTTGGAAGCAGCTGAGCCTGTGAGGGGCGGCTGGGGGTCTGGGGGTGGGTGAGGGCGGGGGAGGGGGGAGGTGCCCCCTTGGGGGCTCCGTCTGGCCTCTCTCTCCTGTCATGTACAGCCCCCAACAGGAGGCCCAGAAAATCTTCCAGGCCAATCACCCCATGGATTCCGAGGTGACCAAGGCCAAGGTGAGGGGGTAGAGTTCCGGGGTCAGGAGGGGGTGGGGTGGGGGTTGAAGAGCCCCTGGCCATCGCCGTCCCTTGTGCTCCAGCTCCTCGGCTTCGGCTCGGCCCTGTTGGACAACGTGGACCCGAACCCGGAGAACTACGTGGGTGCCGGGATCGTGCAGACCAAGGCCCTGCAGGTGGGCTGCCTGCTCCGGCTGGAGCCCAACGCCCAGGCCCAGGTGAGAGAAGTCTTGCCCTCCCCCGCCCCCCTCCCGGCCCCCTCCTCGCCCCCACCCCAAGCTGACCCTGGCTCCTCATCTCTGGCCCCAGATGTACCGCCTGACGCTGCGGACCAGCAAGGAGAGCGTGTCTCGGCACCTGTGTGAGCTGCTGGCCGAGCAGTTCTGATCTCAGACCCCGTGCACCCCAGTCCTGGAGGATGAGGGGGGCCACGTGCCGAGGGGCTTGGCTCCCGGGGTCAGAGCCAGGGGCTCCAGAACTCCGGGCCGAGGGTGCCCTGGCCGGGGCGTCCCCTTTGCCCTTTTGTATCTATTTTTTTGAGCTGCTGCTGTTTACAGTGTCGGGGGCCCCCCTCCCTGAAGCACAGAGGGGAAGGGGCTCGGGCCGTCCCCTCCCCTGCCCTGCCCCCAGCCCACCGTGTATTAATGTGAGCGAATAAAGAGATGAGACGCTGGTGCAGTGGCAGGGCCGGGCACTTTATTGGGGTCTTAGAGGAAGGGGGTGAGAGCGTGCAGGGTCCGAGTGGCCAGGCCCCGCAGGGCGTGCGTTGGGCTCTGAGGGCTCACCAGCAGCAGGAGGCGGCGGGGCCCTGCCTGGATCGCCACCAGCCTGAGTCCCGCCCCGGGGTCCTCCCGGCCCTCCGGCCCCTTGGCAGCCGCCCCAGACACCACGTAGCAGGCTCGGGGAACCCCCGTGGGGCACCCCTGCTCCTCAGCCTTTTCCTCTGATGACACTGCCTCTGAGGAGAAAAGGGAAACACGAGCTAGGGACTTGGGGCTCCCCACTCTGTGCCCCCTGGGAAGCCTCGAGCCCTGCTGACCTGGGGGGAAGTGGGTGGCAGTGACCAGAGCATAGAAGGAGCGGAGGAGACGCCGGCGGGTCCTGGGGGAAGGACCTGGGGTGGAGAAGAAGAGATGCCCTTGAAGCTGCCCCCCTCTCCCGCCCCCTGAACCCACCTCCCATGCTGCGCTGGGCCCCCCACCCTGGCGTACCTTCCTCTCCGCCAAGATCCACTGTGAAGAAGGCACGTTTTTGCTCTAGGTGCAGGAGGAGGAGCCTGGGGGGGGGGGGAACCCTGTTACTCATGCTCCCGGGGGGCACTCTGAGGCCCTCCAGGTCCCAGCTCCCCCTCACTTACCCTAGAATGTCGGGGTGCAGGGAGAAGCCTGCTGGGATCGCTCTGGATGCGAGGGCCAGGCAGGCCCTCAGCGGCTCCAGCACTGGCTGCCACCAGCGTTCCAGGACCTGGGATGAATGGGGGGGGGGGAGCTTGAGGCAGGGGTCACGGTCTGCTCCCCGCTCTGCCCAATGGCTGACAGGGGACTCGGCTCACCTGAGGCTCCAGCTGGCTGAGAGGGGGCTGAGGCCCACACAGCACACACAGCTCCAGGCCGGGCAGCAGCATCAGCGTCAAGAGGCGGTGGGGCACCTGGCAGAGGGGCAGCTTAGAGGCAGCGGGCACGGAGATGCCCCCCGGGGCTCCCTGGGCCCACCCTGCACCTCACTCACCGTGGGACTCCCATGGGGCAGGTAGACGGGATAGTCGCGGGCGGCCTGGGCCGGCAGGGTGCCCACCAGCCAGGGCAGCAGCACCGCCTCCGGAGCCCCGAGGCGCCACCAGCCCTCCGTGCCCACCACCACCCGGCCACCCACCACCAGGCTGGCAAAGACACTGCCCACCTCCTCAGCAAAGCCCGCCAGGGCCTCCTGAGGGAAGAAAGGCGGGCCTCATTGTGGGTCAGTGTTAGGGGCTGGGGGGGCTCAGTGGGGAGGGGGAAGGGATGACATGTTTACTCTGGGCTCAGCGGGGGCCCTTCTGCTCGGGATGAGTGGGGGGGTTTGTCTGTTCTGTCTCCCCCCTCTCTTGTACCCCCCCAAACCGCCCCCCCCTTGCTCCCTGGGCAGCGGGGTCGGGCTGGGTGACCTGCAGCAGCGGCCCGTCCCCGGGGGCGATGCAGTCCACACACTGGGTCAGGTCCCCGGCCAGCTCCGCGTCCCCCAGGAGGCTGTCAATGAGGCCATAGGTAGCCTGGGGAGAGGAAGACCCGGTGGAGACCAGGGCCCGCCCCTGCGGCCGCGGCCCCGCCCCCGCCGCCCCGCCCCCCGCTCACCCTCAGCTCCTTCTTCAGTCTCTCCACGTTGCGGATTCTGGTCAGCTCTTCAAGGCCGACCAGCAGGACCTAGAGACAGACATTGTGGGGACCCGGACGGGGAGGGAGGGGAGGGGCCCGCACCCCGCCGCCAGCCTCTCACCATGGCCCCGAACACCAGCTCCAGCAGCCGCTCCAGCCTGAGCTCCGAGCATCCCGGCTCCGAGGACAGGACGATGAGGGTGACGCTGGAAGGGGGACGCCGGGCGTCAGGGGCCTGCTCACCACAAACCGGGGCACTGAGGCACGCGGGGCGGGCACTGGGCGCCGCGCCCCCTCCCCCCAGCTCGGGGTTCCAGGCCCGGCTCACCTGTCGTGGAAGATCTTCCACACCACGGCCGTGTCCTCGGTGCGCGCGGAGCGCAGCGTCACGTCCAGGTTCTGCCCGAACATGTGCACGCCATTGAGGGAGCCGATAACGGAGAAGGGCAGCTAGAATGGGGTTCCAGGTCAGTTCAGCAGCCAGGGACCGGCGAGAACTACAGCTCCCGGCAGGCCTGGCGCCAGAGCCCAGCCGCCCAGGTGCCGAACGCGCGGGCGCTGTCGGGAGCGGTAGTTCTCTCCCTCTCCCCCACCCCTTCCTGCTTCCGCCAGTGATTTCACCTGCTGTCGGGAGGGGGCGCCCCCGCGGCTGCTCCTGCAGAATAGGGGGACTCCGCTGGAGGCGTCGAGGCAGATCAAGTGCACGGCCCCCGAAGCGCCTTCTTCCGCCATGTCAACCCCGAGGAGTGACCGAGGGTCGCGTAGGAATGCGCTGATGATGATCTATTTCGCCCCGGAGAACTGTCCCGTTTCCGTGGCCGGAAGTGCACGCGGCCCCATCAAAAATGGCGGCAACTGGGTCGCTTCACTTTTGCCCACCGCTAATGTGCGCGCCCCTATCAAAGATGGCGATGGCCGGGATTGGCGGGGTTGAGCGTCTCGCCGCCCGGACCAGGGGGGAGCTGAGCTTCCTTCCCGAGAGTCCCGTGCTTTCGGGGCGCTCCTTGCCTCCTTAACGCCTGGTCACTGATATCTGACCTCTTCGTCTCCGGTCCCGGGGCTGATTCAAAGATGGGCCGGGCTGACGGGGTTGCCTAGCAACCACCCTGGTTTTCGCCGTGCCGGTGACGTCACCGGCGCCCTACAGCCCATTCCCTGTGAGGGACAGGGCCGGGTCCGGCAGGTGAATCCGGGCGTGCTCCGTGCCCTCTGCCTCTGTTTTCACTGACGCCCCCTCCCCCCCCCCCCCCGCTTCCCCATTTTAAGAACAGAGACGGGGGCCGCTCCGTCCGTCGATGTCACGCCGCGCTGCGCGCCCAGGGTTAAGCTTCTCGATTTCCTAACGTTCCACCCACCTCGGATTCCCGTGACCCGGCCGGCCCGCTCAGTGACCCCCGCGCCCGAGCTTTGGGTTACACGGACCGACTAAAAGCCTTTATTAAGGGCTCTAGCAAAGCGCTGGAGGGGGAGGGGGGCGATCCAGACGCAACAAGTCAGGCTCTGCGCCCTCCGGCGCCAGGACAGGGAAGGTTTCTACCCCAGCTCAGGGGAAAGTCCCGGCGTCCTTAGGGTGCGTTTGCAGATTTGATGCCCCTTTAAGGGGATGTCCGGTGAGAACATCAAGTCCAAACTCCTATTCCCGATTTCCCAGGCCTCGGCCTCTGTCGCCAGGGAGCAAGCGCAGAGCCTGCCGGGAGCTCCCTTCCTTGGAAGCCGAGCTGGCCTGGGAACGCGCCCGGCTGTAAGGTACTTTAACCCCCGAGACTGGATTGGAGCCCGGCCTGTTTCACGGCCCCTCCCCCTCCGTGAACTCTGCGCCCGAAATCTGGAAGTGGGGGCTGCACGGCTCCGCTGGCCCAGGGCCCTAGCAGGGAATCCCTCTCTTCTCTTGGCCAAGAATCTGATGCAAAAGGAACGTAATCTTAGCCGAGGGCAGACCCAGAGGCCCTGGGTGAGGGGGATTCTCCAGCCTCGGGTCACATTTCAGGCGTTTGTTTTCCCGGGCCGGAGTGATACCAGTGTATGGAAGCTGGCTCCTGGCGGGGACCCATTTATCGGAATGGGACAGTCTCCCTGTTTTCTCTCTTGCTGGAGTAGAGGCTCCCGAGTTCTGGGTGTAATGCCGGAGAAACTGAGCAAGATCGGGATTAGAGAGTATTCGGTGCAGAATGTCTTAAATGGAGAGATTCACTGGGACCCACGGATCCTGGTTGGTCCCAGGGCTGAAGGAGACCATCATCTCAAAGAATGCAGCCCTGAATATGGGATACTGCATTGTTTGCTGGGGTAGCCGACACTCTGGGAGGTACTGGAGAGGCTCCTGATATTCTAATATTATCAAGAGGGACTAAGTATAGCCTAAGGTCTAAGCTATAAGGCCTTTATCCCATCAAACCTTGGGAGGGAAAGGTGATAACCTGAGGCAGAGTAACCGAATGGGACATAACTGGGTCAGGACTTAAAAGAGAACTGTGGCACCCCAAAGGGAGGCTGTGGCCTTACACGGAAGCGGACCTGTTCCTCCCTCTGTTTTGTAGAGCTCTAGCCCCTTCCTAGAGAAACTTTCTCATTCATCTGGGTGTGCAGAGGCAAAAAATACTGCCTCAGGAGTCAGGCAGTCCAGACTCAAGTACTTCCTGTGTGATCTTAGGCAAGTCACTTAACTTGGACCACCTTCATTTCTTCTACTGTTAGATGAAAATTTCACCTTCCTGCTAAAGCTTTTGTGAGGGTCAAAAGAGATTATATTTGAAAAGTGGCATACAGTAGGCATTAAATTAATGCTTGTTTCCACTCCCCCCTCTAGACACATTTCCCCCAGCAGATTGCCTTCACTACCAACCCTTCTCTAATGTTCAGTCTCTATCTACTGATTTCTTCTCCAACGCCTAGAAATACTCCAAAGTTTCCCCCTTAAACTATTTAACTAAATAAGCACCTTCTATGTGGCAGGTACAGCGCTGAGTGCTGGGAATACAATAAAAGGCAAAAGACAATTTTACTCTCAAGGAGTTTAAGATCTAAGGGGGTTGGGGGGGGACAATACAAATAAATGTACAAAGCAAACCACATCCTGGCTAAATGGGAAGCCGATCACAGAGGAAAGGCCCCGAACTTCACAGGAGCTGGGGCGGGTGTCCAGGAGGAGAGATGTTAGTTGGGAGCCAGGGAGCTCAGGAGGAACGGGGCCAGGCGGAGAGGATGCTGGGCCGGGGACGGAACAACCAGGAGGCTGGGGCTCTTTATTGAAGAGGGTGTGTTGGGCAGTGAAGGGTAAGAAGCCGGCAAAGGGGGGTGGGCGGCAGGGGCTGGCTATTAGAGACAACAGGATGTCACCAGCCGAATGGAAAACAGATTGGCAAGAGAAACACTGGGGGTGGCTCTGACCCCTCAGCAGCTACTGCCCTAGAGAAAGGGTGAGGTGAAGGGGAGCTGGGAGAGGCAGAGTGATGGGAGATAGGGCAGGGTCTGGGGCAGGGGCAGCGATGGGAGCTGGAGCTGGGGCAGGGGCAGTGATGGGAGCTGGGAGAGGCAGAGTGATGGGAGCTGGGACAGGGGAAGATCTTTGGATCACTGGGTTTCTGGTCAGCATAATCTAGGTCCTTGGTTTAGCGTCTCAAAGAGACAGGGAGCGGTAATCCAGTTTTTAGGCCACAAAGAGCTAGGTTGAAACAATACAAGAAGCTTTTCTCCCAATTCCAGCTACTGAATCACGTTTTCTCACAAGGCAGACAATGAACTAGCTTTATAATTAAATTAAAAATCGAGCTAGGTCCAGAACTGAGTCACTGGATGGAATGAGTGGCTCACACTGGGCTGCCCTAATTTCACCACAAGCTGGGTAGGAGGGGGCAGGACTTAAAGGGAACTTTGGACATATTGAATTTAAAATATCTACCGCATCTCCCAGTTCTATATCTCTGAAGCACAACTGGAGAGGTGAGATTAGAGGTCAGTGGAGATATTGGGGTAGAAAAGTCAGATTTGAGAATCATCAGCCTGAACATGGGAACTGATGACAATCATCAAGGGCAGTAATATAGAGGAAAAGGAATAGAGGACACAGGAGAGGACCCCAAGGAACACCTATGGATAGAGGGTGTGATCAGGAAGAGGAGCCAACAAAAGGGACAGAGAAGGAGGGGTCAAAAGGAAAGGGGGGAAACCAAAAGGGGGCAGAGTCCTGAAAACCTAGAGAGAAGATCGAGTAGCAAGGCAGTGGACCCAGTGTCAAAAGCTGCAGTAGTTAAAGAGAGGGGCAGTTAGGTGGCGCAGTGGATAGAGCATCAGCCCTGAATTCAGGAGGACCCGAGTTCAAATCTAATCTCAGACGCTTAACACTTCCTAGCTGTGTGACCCTGGGCAAGTCACTTAACCCCAGCCTCACCCAAAAAAAAAAAAAAAAAAAAGAGAATGGGGGAGGGGAGAAAGGCAGTTGGATTTGGTAGCTAAGAGATCCCTTTGAATGGAGCAGTTCAGTGGAATAAGTCTAGCCACAAGGGATTAAGAAGAGAGGAGAGGAAGTGGAGGCACCCAGTTATGAACAGCCTTGTCAAGTTTAGCTCCAAAGTGCAGAAGAAATGCTGGACGAGAATTAGCAGGGATGAAACAAGTGATGGGTTTTTTTCAGGAGAGGAGAGACATGGCAAATAGAAAATATAAATATAAATAGAATATTTATAAATATAATATATAAAAATAAATATAAATATAAATATGTTGGAGGAAATGGTTTGGAATGAGCTTAGTTGTGCTGTGGAGAAGGCCCCATCATCACTTGAGACTCTGGTGGGGGGAGAGAGAGTGGAAGAAGGCTCCTGCGGGAGAGGGGAGGTGAGAAAGCAGGAAGCTCTAGGTGAGTGGCCTTCCTGGAGCAGGCAAAGAATCCCCCGGATGGGAGAGCCAAGGCCCAAGCTTGTTTGGGTATAATTGGTGATATAAAAAGTGAAGCAATCGAGTCGACAGTGTAGACGTGAACTGGCTCGTCACGCTGGGGAGAAAATGGGAGTGGCTAGAGCAAGGGAGATGGCCTAGCAGGGTCAAGGGACTGGAGGTGCCGGTGATAGTGCAAGGCTAAGTCACGTAAAGAAAGGCAGAGTGAGAGGTGGACTCGGCCATTGAGTCACATGATTTCAGAGGGGGAAGGGAGGCAGGGGACCTCGAATAGCCTCCCCCCCCAAATGTCATGGCCGCCTTGGAGAACCGAGGACAAACCACCTATAGTGAGGGGGCTATCATCCTGCCGGGCACCCCCGCCGGCAAAATCCTTCACCCCAGACCTTCCTCGCCCCCATTGTCATCATTTTCTCTCCATCTGGGTGGGGTCAAGGGCTGCGGGCTGACACCGCCATTCTCGGCCCACGGGGAGAAGGGGGCGGCCTGGATGGAGGGGGGCGAGCCTATGCGCTCTCCCGCGGAGGAGGGAGCCCCCTGGTGCTCGGTCGAGGAGGAAATTTCCAAGCCGCTGCCTTCAGCCCCGGGAGGTTCGGAGGATGGGGTTGCCTAGCAACTCTTCTCGGCCAGGAGAACCTGAGACGGGCTGTTGCTTAGCAACCGCCAAGTCGTGCTCGCGCCGGAGAACGTTTCCCCGCCCGCCCCCGTGGGGGGGGGCCGAGGGAAGAGGCGTAGCCTAGCGACCGACCGTCTTCCGGGGAGAGAGAGATTCGCTAGTTTTGGAAGCATCGCGAGACAAGGCATTGCTGAGCGACCGCCGCCGGGACGGTCTTCTTCGGCGGGCACCCGCCCCGCTCAAACATGGCGACCGGAGAGTTATGCTGTCACCCAGCAACCGCCTGCGTGGGCGGCCGTACCTCCCAGCCATTGGCTCCCTGGGCCCAGCCTCCGCTTAGCCCGCCCCGCACCAACATGGCCGCCACGCCTGCGTCATCAGCGACGCGCCATGAGCGGCGCCGCCTCGTCGAGGGAGCGCTGAGGGCGGCCGCGGCTACCGGAGGCGGGGAGCGAGGCGGCGGGAGCGGAGGCAGCCGAGCGGGGCTCGGGATGGTGCCCGGGGCCGAGGGCCCGGCCCGCGCCGGGGGCCTCGTGGCCGACGTGGTCTTCGTCATCGAGGGCACGGCCAACCTGGGACCCTACTTCGAGGGGCTGCGGAAGCACTACTTGCTGCCTGCCATCGAGTGCGTGCGCGCGTGCGTGCGCGGCCCCGCCCGGCCACCTGGCCCCCTCCTCCCCGCGAGCCGGGCACCCCTGACCCTTGACCGTGAGCCCCCCCCTGCAGCCCCGGCTCCGCTGATTTCTTTTCTTGCTCCCCAGGTACTTCAATGGGGGCCCCCCAGCGGAGACCGACTTTGGAGGAGACGTGAGAAAGGGACCCTGAGGGGGAGGGGAGGGGAGGCCGACCTCGGGGTGGAGCCCGGGAAGGGTTGGTTGGGATTGGAGGCCGGAGAGGACGAGACCTCACCCCCCCCTCCCCCTCCTCCATCCCCCTTTTCTTGGTGGGGCCAAGGTGGGCGTGGGGCGGGGCTTGGTGTCCCTGGGGGGGGAGGGGAGGGGAGAGCAGGGGGGGGGAAGAGAACACGGGGGGGGGGGGAGCAGGGCGCCTGGGGGGGGGAGAGAGCACTGGGGGGGAGAGAGCACTGGGGGGAGGGAGCAGGGCACCTGGGGGGGGGAGAGAGAGAGAGCACTGGGGGGGAGGGAGCAGAGCAGGGCGCCTGGGGGGGAGGGAGCACTGGGGGGGAGGGAGCAGAGAAGGGCGCCTGGGGGGGGGAGAGAGCACTGGGGGGGAGGGAGCAGAGCAGGGCGCCTGGGGGGGGAAGGAGGGGGGGGGGTGGGGGTGGGGGGGGGAGAGCACTGGGGGGAGGGAGCAGGGTGGGGGGGGGAGGGAGCAGAGCAGGGCGCCTGGGGGGGGGGGAGAGCACTGGGGGGGAGGGAGCAGAGCAGGGCGCCTGGGGGGGGAGAGCACTGGGGGGAGGGAGGAGGGTGGGGGGGCGAGGGGGGAGAGCACTGGGGGGGAGGGAGCAGGGCGCCTGGGGGGGGGGGAGGGAGCAGGGTGCCTGGGGAGGGAGCAGGGCGGGGGGGGGGGAGAGAGCGGGGGGGGGGGGAGGGAGCAGAGCAGGGCGCCTGGGGGGGGGAGAGCACTGGGGGGAGGGAGCAGGGTGGGGGGGCGAGGGGGGAGAGCACTGGGGGGGAGGGAGCAGGGCGTCTGGGGGGGGGAGGGAGCAGGGTGCCTGGGGAGGGGGAGGGAGCAGGGGGGGGAGCAGAGCAGGGCGCCTGGGGGGGGGAGAGCACTGGGGGGAGGGAGCAGGGTGGGGGGGGGGGAGGGAGCAGAGCAGGGCGCCTGGGGGGGAGGGAGCAGGGGGGGGAGGGAGCAGGGTGCCTGGGGAGGGGGAGGGAGCAGGGCGCCTGGGGAGGGGGAGGGAGCAGGGCACCTGGGGGGGGAGAGAGAGCACTGGGGGGGAGGGAGCAGAGCAGGCGCCTGGGGGGGGAGGGAGCAGGGCGCCTGGGGAGGGGGAGAGAGAGCACTGGGGGGGAGGGAGCAGGGCACCTGGGGGGGGAAGAGAGCGCACTGGGGGGGAGGGAGCAGGGTGCCTGGGGAGGAGGAGGGAGCAGGGGGGGGAGGGGAGAGAGCACTGGGGGGGGAGGGAGCAGGGCACCTGGGGGGGGGAGAGAGAGCACTGGGGGGAGGGAGCAGAGCAGGGCGCCTGGGGGGGAGGGAGCAGGGCTTGGGCAGCCCGCCTGGGTGAGGCGAGCATGGCACCCGCTGCCTCCGTGTCTGTCCACAGTACGGGGGCACCCAGTACAGCCTGGTCGTGTTTAACACTGTGGATTGCGCCCCCGAGTCCTACGTGCAGTGCCACGCGCCCACCAGCAGCGCCTACGAGTTTGTCACGTGGCTGGACGGCATCCAGTGAGTGGCGGGCCGGGGCCTGGGTGGGAGGGCGGCGGGGGGCCGGGCGGCCATTCTGGCTCCTCTTTCCGGCAGGTTCATGGGAGGGGGCGGCGAGAGCTGCAGCCTCATTGCCGAGGGCCTGAGCACGGCCCTGCAGCTCTTTGACGACTTCAAGAAGATGCGGGAGCAGATGTGAGTCGGGCTGGCTGGGCGTGGGGGGGGGCCTGGCTCCCCGGCTTTGCCCTGAACTGCTCCCCCCCTTAGCGGCCAGACCCACCGCGTCTGCCTCCTCATCTGCAACTCGCCCCCGTACCTGCTGCCGGCCGTGGAGAGCACCACGTACTCGGGCTACACCACGGAGAGCCTCGTGCAGAAGATCGGGGAGGTCAGCCTCGGGTCCCGCTGGGGGAGGGGCGGCCCGCCGCCCGCAGCCTCCTCCTGAAGGCTTCCTCTGCCCCGCAGCGCGGCATCCACTTCTCCATCGTGTCCCCCCGGAAGCTCCCAGCCCTGCGGCTCTTGTTCGAGAAGGCCGCGCCCCCCGCGATGCTGGAGACGCAGCCGGCAGACGTGAGCCAGGACCCGAGGCACATGGTGCTGGTGCGCGGCCTCGTGCTGCCCGGTGAGCCCCGAGGCCCGGGGAGAAGGGGGTTCTTTGCCTGGGCTGGCCCGCAGCGCCCCGCCGTGTGACCAGGGGCGCAGGATGAGTGGCGGGGGCTTGGGAGCAGAGCTGGGCTTGGCTGTGGCTCAGCTTGGGGGAGGGGGGAGTTCGGGCCGGCCCGTAGCGTCCCAGGACCCACGCCCCTGACTCGCATCTTGCCCTTCCGGCTTTTGTCTCTCTCTTTCCTCCCCCGGCCTGCTGGGCCCCCCCAGTCGGTGGAGGCTCGGGCCCAGGCCCGCTCCAGCCCAAGCAGCCCGCCCCGCTGCCTCCAGCGCCGCCCCCCGGGGCCTCCCTCTCTGCAGCACCCCCCCAGCCACTGCCGCCCGTTTCCCAGCCCTACCAGGTACGGCTTCTCATCCCACCCACCCTTGCTTTGGGATCGGGGGGTCTGGAGAAAGGGGGAGCCTGGGGCTGGCAGTGGCCCCCAGGGCTGTTTGAACCCCTTCCAGGTGCCCGGTAACCTCAGTGCTGCCCAGGTGGCTGCTCAGAACGCCGTGGAGGCCGCTAAGAACCAGAAGGCAGGGCTGGGCCCCCGCTGTGAGTGTTTGTGGGGGGGCTCTATGGGCAGGGGAGGGGGCCGGGGGACCCTCGGCCCCAGGCTCTGCAGCTTGTCTTCTCTCCCGACAGTCTCGCCCATCAACCCTCTGCAGGCGGCAGCCCCGGGAGTGGGGCCCCCGTTCAGCCAGGCCCCGGCTGCCGCGCTGCCTCCCGGGCCCCCCGGGGCTCCCAAGCTGCCTCCGGCCTCGCAGTCCAGCCTGGGCGCAGCGGTCGCTCCCGGGCCTGGGTTGGCCCCTCCTGCCCAGCCCGGAGGGCCCTCCATGGTGAGCGCGACCCCGCTCCCCAGCAGCACCGGGTGCGGCCTCCTGTTGGCTCAGGGACCCCCTCCTCGACTCCTCCCCGCGGGGGCCGCCCCTCCTGCTTCTCAGTCTCTCTCTCTCTCCTGTGGACAGGCCGGCGGCGTGGCCGCGACCGGAGTGAGCGGCCCCAACCCGGCGCAGCTGGGGGGCCCTCCGCTGGGGGCGGGGCAGCAGTCCGTGACCAACAAGGTTCTGGCGTGGAGTGGCGTGCTCGAGTGGCAGGAGGTAGGGGCCTAGGGCAGGGAAGAGGTGGGGGCGTGGCGGGCAAGGGAGGGCCCTGGTGACGCTCCCTCCCCCTCCAGAAGCCCAAGCCGGCCTCCGTGGACGCCAACACGAAGCTGACTCGGTCCCTGCCGTGCCAGGTCTACGTTAACCAGGGAGAGAACCTGTGAGTGGGGCGGGCGCCTCTGCCAAGCCTTGCGTTTTTGTTTCTTTAGAGAGCCTTGCTTGGAGCGCGGCAGCGCCGGCTCCCAGCCGGGGGCGCCAAGGCTCTCCATCTGCCCTTCTCTGCAGGAAGACGGAGCAGTGGCCCCAGAAGCTGATCATGCAGCTGATCCCGCAGCAGTTGCTGGTGAGACATGGGCCTGCCCCCCTTCGCCCCCCCCTTCATCCCTCCCCCAGGGCCTTGCCAGCCCCGGCGCCTGTCCTTGTCCTTTCTCCACAGACCACGCTGGGCCCCCTCTTCAGGAACTCGAGGATGGTGCAGTTCCACTTCACCAACAAGGACCTGGAGTCTCTCAAAGGCCTTTACCGGATCATGGGCAACGGCTTTGTGAGTAGGCCGGCCGCGGCGGGGGGGCCGGGATGTGGTGGGTGCCCGTGATGCCCTCCGGGGTACAGCGGGCAGGGCCACTGAGCTCCCCGCCCCTCCCCCAGGCGGGCTGCGTCCACTTCCACCACACGGCGCCCTGCGAGGTGCGCGTCCTCATGCTCCTGTACTCGTCCAAGAAGAAGATCTTCATGGGGCTCATCCCCAACGACCAGAGCGGCTTCGTCAACGGCATCCGCCAGGTCATCACCAACCACAAGCAGGTGCAGCAGCAGAAGCTGGAGCAGTTGCAGCAGCAGCAGCCGCCGCAGCCGCGAGGGGTGAGCGCGGGGGGCTCCGCCTGTGGGGGGGGTGGCGGGAGGCCAGGCGCTGATGCTTCTTCTCTCCCCACAGATGGGGGGACCCCAAGCCCCCCCCGGACTGGGCCCCCTTCTGGAGGAGCAGCAGCGGCCCCCCCAAAGCCTGGTGAGGCTGAGGGCAGGGTGGGGGTGGCCCCTAGACCCACCTTTCCAGCGTGGAATGGGGCTCCGTTGCCCCCCCTCATCTTTCTCCCATTCCCTCGCAGCTCCAGCTCCGCCAGCCACAGCCGCAACCCCCCGGCGGGGTAGGAGTCGGGGTGACCGGGACAGGTGGACAGCCTCAGCCGCCCCCAGGCCCTGCCCAGCCCCCCCCAGGGGGGCCCCCACCCGGAGCACCCCCTCCCGGGGCCCCCCCTCCCGGGTCTCTCCTGCGGCCCCAGAACCCCGGTGCCAACCCCCAGCTGCGGAGCCTCCTGCTGAACCCGCCGCCCCCGCCACCAGTGAGGGGGCACTAGAGGGGAACGGGGGGATGGGGAGGTCTGGGCCCAGGGCAGTGGTCCGGGGAATTTCTCAGGGCCTCCCGTCTCCTCCCCCGCCACCACTGAGGGGCACTAGAGGGGAAGGGGGGGCCCAGTGGGGCAGGGGGAGGCCCTGAGCCCAGGGCAGTGGTCCCGGGAAGCACTCAGGGCCTCCTCTGTCTCCTCCAGCCCCAGGCCGGGGGGCCGCCGCAGGCCTCCCTCCACCACCTGCAGCCTCCGGGAGCTCCGACCCTGCTGCCGCCCCCACACCAGGGCTTGGGCCAGCCCCCCTTGGGCCCTCCCTTGTTGCATGCGCCCCCTGCTCAGCCTTGGCCCGGACAGCTGCCCCCACGGGCCCCTCTGCCAGGTGGGAAGCCGAGCTTGCTGGGAGTCGGGTCGGGGGGCGGGAGAAGCCGGCCGGAGCAGCTGGAGGCTGAGCGCCCCCCTCCTTTGTTCAGGTCAGATGCTCCTGAGTGGCGGCCCCAGGGGTCCGGTGCCTCAACCCGGCCTGCAGCCCCCCAGCGTCATGGAGGAGGACATCCTGATGGACCTCATCTGACACCGCCCCCCAGCCCAATAAAGCTTCCCCCCTCCCGGCCTCTGGCTGGGCGCACTGACCCCGTGTCGGCCTGCTCTCTCTCAGGAGGCCCTGGAGTGCCGTGAAAATAGCTTTTATTGGGGAGGGGGCAGGGGTGGGGGCGGGGCTCAGCCCTCGGAGAACTGGCGGTACAGGGCCTCGTGCCGGGGGTTGGAGAAGCGCGGGCGGAAGGGGATCTCCAGAATCTGCGAGAAGCCCTCGGCTAGGGAGGGCGCCACGAACTGCTTCCTGCAGGGAAGGTTCGGGGTCAGGGGGGCTGAGGGGGGTCCGAGACTCCTCCCCCCCCAGGCCCCCCGGCCCCCGGCTTACCTGTAGCTGAACATGACCATGTCAGACACTGGCGGGTGCGGGGACCCCGTCATCTCTCGGAACTGGGGGGAGAAGTCGCAAGGTCACAAGATCAGGTCGGCAGAGAGGCCGGGGTCCCCCCCCCTCCCCACCCCTCCTCACCCGGTTGTTGTGTCGGGCCAGGTCCAGCGAAGCCGTGAAGTGGAAGCATCTGCAGGGGACCCCGGCCTCCTTGGCACACGAGATATACCTGCCGGGGCGGTGGGGGGAGGGCAGAGTGAGGGCTCCCTGCAATCACTTCTCCCCCCAACTCCTCCCCCCCCCCTCGGTACCTGGCCCGGCTAGCAGGGTCGGGGTTGGTGTTGTCCACCACGGCGCGGCCTCCGGCCTTCAGGGCCTCACTGCACACGGCCACGCATTTCTGCCAAGAGCCCAGGGTGTCCTAGAGAGGCGGGGAGAGGGCCTGAGCCGGGGTCCGCGCCCACTCAGCGGCTGGCGCCCGCCCGGCCCCCCACGTACTCGGTTTGCGTAGACGTAGCCTGCCGCCACCAGGTGTTCCTGGAGAAAAGTGGACTTCCCGGCTGTGGGAGCGGATGGGCAGAGAGGTCAGGAGGGCGCGCATCAGGGGAAGGGGGACAGGGAGGACAGGAGTCAAAGGCCGCCTCACCCGCGGGGAAACCGACGGCGACGACGATCTCGGGGCCGGGGCCCACGAGAGGCCCAGCAGGGGGCTGGCACAGCGGCCCCGTGGGGCTCAGACTTCTCTGCGGGAAATCAGGGGCCGGGATGAGGCCGGGCCCCCAGGAGGCGGGCCATCTCCCACCCAGAGCCCCCCCAAACCTCACCGGGTCAAAGTCTGGGAGTGTAAAGCGCGACGGGGTCCAGTTCAAGAAAAACTCTTCCGGAGTCAAGAACCGCAGGCCCAGGTTCAGAGCAAACTGAGGGGGACAGGGGGGTCAGCACGAGGGGCCCTCCCCGGGAGTCGGGGGCAGGGCCCGCGGGGCAGCAAGCCTTACCAGCCGGTCCCCACAAGAGAAGTCCTTCTTGCGGCCCGGGGCCCAGTTGGCCAGACGTCCGGCAGCGTCTGAAAAGGAAGCGGACTCAGTGCCCTGCCTCGAGCCCCGGCGTGCCCCTCCCCACAGGGGCCCGACCTTACCTCCCACGTAGAAACTGTCAGCCAGGGAGATGGGGACCCCCTCGTTGGCCTGAGAGAGAGAGGAAGAGGCTGGGGGAGGTGGCAAGGGCCCAGGACCCCTGGGATGGTGCTAGGCCCCCCCCACCCCCCAGCCCCACAGGCGGCCCCGGGCACCTGTTCACACAGGTGGTCCCACATCCCGGTCGCTGGCTTCCGGTAAATGCCCGAGCCCGTGGCCACCAGCACCTGGGGGAAGAGAGGCGTGTGGGGATGGTGTGGAAGCCCGGCCCGCTGCCGGCCCCTCTGCCTGACACCCACCTGGAAAGGGGCCCCCAGGGCCTCCAGGACGGCCTCCACCTTGCTCTGGAACACCTGAGGCTGGAGCCGCCCTCGCCCGATGCCCATTTGGTTGGTGAAGATGACAAGCTGCAGAGGAAGGCGTGGGGCGTCATGGGCAGGGGCCCCGGCCCGGCCCCTGGGCTGCCCCCCACGCCGCCCACCGGGTACCTTGTAACCATCGGCCTCGAGTTCCTGAAGCCGCTTTGGGATCCCCGGGAACAGGATCCTGGTGGAAAGAAGAGGGAGGAAGTGGCTGGGGAGGCTCAGCCCTCCAGGCCCCCCGGACTGCGCCGTCCTACCTCCAGTCCTCGGGGCTGCTGGGAAAGACCTTGCCGGAGCGGGTGGTGATGAGGGTCCCGTCCAGATCGAAGGCGGCCACCTGCAGGGCACGACACCTCGGCTCAGACGCGGCCGGGGTGGACGGGGGTCCCCGAGACCCTGGGGCAAGGGCTCACCTTCTCTTGGGCCCGGACTCCTGGGGCCGTGAACACTAGCAGGGGGCCGAGCTTCTGCCAGCCTTCGGGGCCTCGGGGCCGCTTCTTGCGGGGCTCAGATGGGGCCCCCCGGGGCGAGCTGGGCTCTGGGGGCTCTGACGGGGACCCTCGGGGCGGGCTGGGCTCTGGGGGCTCTGACGGGGCCCCCCGGGGCGGGCTGGGCTCTGGGGGCTCCGAGGTCCTGAGCAGGGTCAGCGGGTGCTGACCATTCACCAGCAGCAGCGTCTCCCCCACGGCCAGCGGGGCCCGGCAGCCGGGGCTCAGCCTGGTGCTCCCCGCGGTGGAGGGGTTCACGCCCAGCTGGGGTGCAGAAGGGGCCCCATAGAGTCAGGCCCGCCCTCCACCGATGGGAGGGGCTCCCGACGGTCAGGCCCCGCCCCCGTTTTGCTGGGAGGGGGGCCAGAGGATCAAGCGCAGCCCCCATTTATGAGGAGATGGCCACGAGGGCCAGGACCCGCCACCCACTGCCGCCACCCTGCCAGGGGATGCCCGGGGACCCGTCCCTCCATCCTCCCACGCCGTTACCTGCGTCACCATCACGACTTCGGACACGGGGTCCACGCACACGTCCACTGTGGTGGGGAGGGGAGGATAAGGTCCCGCCCACGTGTGGCCTGCGCCACGCCCCCCCTCCCGCCACCCTTCCCACCTTGGTTGCGGGAGCACTTCCGGTCGGTGACTCGAGTCAATGGACCCCGACCCAACACGAGGCTGCGGCCCGCGGGGGGCAAAGGGATGGGGGGCGGCCCTCCAGGCGGGCTGTGCAGCCACAGAGTGGGCTCCGGCGTAGCCATTCCCGCTTCCCTAGAGTGGTAGCCGCTCCGGAACCACCGCCGGAAGTCCCGCCTGCCCATTCAGAGCGGACGGGAAGAGGCTCGCTTCAATTCGGCCCGCCCCCCATCCTTTGGTGAGGCCGCGCCCACTCCTTGTCCCTTCCCCCATCAGCCCTTTCCCCAAGAATCAAGGCTACTGTTAACGTCAAACTCTTTATTCGCAGGCGTTCCCCCTGCCCGTTCCCACCCTCATACGGGCGGGCGGTGCCCTTTAAGGCACGTGTAGGAATGAAGGCTTAGCAAGCCCCCGAGAGCGAGGGGGTGGCTGAACAGCTAAACCCTTCCCAGGAACAGGCCAATGGGGGAGTGGGTAGCGTCATCAGATATGCAATTGGGCCATCCCTGAGGTGGCGGGACCAGGACTGGGAGGCTGTAGTGTTAAGTAGGGGCTCCCCCGTAGTACGGTCTTTTTTCCCCCCCCGCAAAGAGGAGCCGCCGGCAGTTCTGGCATGGATTGGATCCTCCCAAAAGGAAGAGGAGGGACCGAAAGATCTAAGGCTGCGATTGGCCAAGAAAAACCCCTTGGCCAAGCGAGGAGCTGATTGGATGCCCCCACACCCTCTCCTAAAAGAATGCCCCGAGTAGGGAGCCTGGGATTGGCCAGGGCCTGTCGAGGAGCGGAATTGAGGAAATTCAGGGAGCTGATTGGATGCTTCCATTACCCTCCCCAACACGGGAAGAAGAGCCAGAAAAAAACGGAGCCCGGGAGGGAGGGGCAGCGAACGGATCCGGGATTGGCCAGATCTGGGCGTGCCGGGGGCGGTGCAAAGGGCAGAGCCCGCCCGGCGCAAGGTCGAGGTGTAGGGAAGAGGGAGGAAAGAAGGGTAGAGGGGGGAGGGGCGGCGCTGACAGCCCCCCCCTTCCCTCAGTATTTCCGCTTCAGCTTCTGAAAGTCGCTGGTGTTGAGGCGGGGCCGGGGCAGGTCTCCGAACACCTGGGAGCCTTCGGCCTCGCGCAGGACCAGCGCCTGCATGCTGGCCGCGATGCGCTCCAAGTCCGGGGAAGAGGGCTGCGGGCAAGGGGCAGCTGGTCAGCTCGGCGCCCGGCCTGTCCCCGAGGACCGCCACTCCCACCCCCACCCGCGGCCGGCAGCCTCATCTCCTCTCCTCGCCCCCCCCCCAGCCATCAGTTCATTCCCCACTTCCCCCTCTCCCCCACCGCCAGCAGCCTCATCCCCCCCCCCCCACATGCACGAAACACAAGGCCAGCATCCCCATTCCACGTCCCAGGCCCCGCCTCTCCGCCGGCAGCCTGGGCCCCTCCCCCGCCGGCCCTGCCCCCGCTCACCGGCCCGTTTTCCTCGTCCGAGGACCTGGTCTCGTTTCTCTTATCCTTGAAGCCCCAGACGGGCACTGACACGGGCAGGGACTTGGCATACTGCTGGGGGGCCTGGCTGACGCAGGGCAGGGGCCCGGCGGGCGCCTCCTCGCTCAGGCTGCCGTCGTCGGTGCTCTCCGGGTCGGACTCACAGAAGGGGGGCAGGTCTTCGTGGGCAGCGTCTTCGTCCATAACGAACAGGCCTGGGGGAGGAGCAGGCCTGAGCCGGCTGCCCTGGCTCCCCTTCCTTCCCCACTGCTCCCCAGCCCTCTAATCCGAGTCCCGCCCGTCCCCTGGGGCTGAAGGCAAGCCGCCAGCTCGTGGGGGGGGGGGGATTTCCCTCACCTCCGTTATCTCCCAGGCCCAGCCTGCTCCCCGACGTCTCCGTCTCCTCCTCCTCCTCATTGCCGTCGTCCCTGTCCTCATCCTTCTTATCTTCGGGTCTCCGGGGATGGGGCGAGCTCCTTGGGCTAGGGGGCCGGGGCTCTGGGGCAGGCGGTGGGGGCGCCGGGGGCCTGGCCGCGGCCGCCCGATGAGCCTGAGCTATGTCGTGTAAGCAGCGTCGGGCAGCTTCCGCCAAGGCCCCTCGGCCATGGGCGGCGTAGGCACAGGGGCCGGGCCGCGGTGGGGGCGGGGGTGCAGCTGTCAGCAGTACCAGCTCCGTACCCGTGTGTGCCCGAAACCGCTCGGCTGCCCCCACCACGGCTTCCCATAGCTCCTCGGGGCGCCCGGATGCCATCCACGCCCTGGGGGGAGATAAGAGGTGACCCGGGTAGAACCCGTGGGGGCCGGTCTGGCACTTGGGAACCTCCCTCGACATACACACACCTTAACAAAGAAGCAAGGGGATTGTTAAAGCCGCTCTAACAGAAAAGGCTCCGAAGGCCCAGAGGGGCCCCTGGCCGGGTTGTTACCCTGTTGCTAGCGAGGCGCCGACAAGCCCCCGGGTGAGGCAGCCACGGGGAAGCGGTAAGAGGCTAGAAGCTGTGGGGCCGCTGTCATCGCATGCCTGAGGGCGGCACTTTGGGGGCAGAGAGGTGATCCGGGAAGAGGGGAAAAGCGAGACTCTGCAACTGCATCCGGGGTTCCCTTAAGCGAGGACCCCCTGCGCACCTGCCACAAGCTCCCCCAGTTTGGCCATGGAGCAGTTGTTCAGCTCCGCCCTACACGTGGGAAAACAGGAAGTCCAGCCCCTTTATAGGCGGAGCAGGGAGTCCCGAGGTAACACGGGCAGCCCAACCAGGTCTGGAGAGGAAAGAGCCAATCATTCTCCCCCCGACTCCTAAAGAAGCAAAAGGGATGTTCCGCCTCCCGGGGCGGAGAAAAGCTAATTTCGACCGCAGCCTTTGGGAGGAGAAAAGGCTAAGCCGGAAGTTCCGCCCTTGCGTGGGAGAGGGGAACCCCATAAGCCAGACCCCAACCCCCCCACTATTATCCTAGTACAGGGTACAGGCTTGGCTCTGGGGAGGTTCTGGGGCGAGCGCGGGATCTAGGCCCCATCCCCCCTCGCGAGGCTGGCTGCACTCTTCGCTCGCTTACCTCGGCCGGGCTCCCGTCTCCCTGCCTCCCTCCCCGCCAGCCTTCGTTCCTCCCCAGGAGTCCGCGCCGCCGCTGCTCACGTGCCTGCGGCCAGCATGGCGGGCCTGACGCCCTCACAAGGCATGGCGGCTTTGGCGTCACTTCCGCCCGGCGCCAGCCTCTCTGAAGACTCTCCGCATTCTACCCTCGTTCTGCAAAGGAGGTTCCCACCCGACCTGCCCTCAAGTATCATGGCGGCAGCACGGCTTCACGAGCCGCCCCTAGCCGATATCCGTGGCGTTTCCGTCACAGACATTCTTGCCGAGGACGACCGCTCCACCCTAGGCCCGCGAGCACGGTCGGGTACAACCACGTCCTAGCTCTGGGGACCCACGACGCCGCGGCCGCTGCCTTCCTCTAGATGACTACCGCTGTTTCCCTTTCTCCCCCCGCTTCCTTGCATGGAAGTGGTGTGCCCGGAACTAACATGGCCCTCACAGCGCAGCGCAGCTCGCTTCCTAGAACGACGACAGCACGACTACGGCATCCCTAAAAACCGGGGCGGAAAAGGCGGGGCACGCGCAGAGAGAAAAAGCTTGGCAACTCCACTTTGTTTACTTCTTTCTGGGAGCTCACGTGACGCGCCAGCGCCCAGCCCCCTCCCGGCACCGCCCTCCATCGCGTCTGCGCAGAGCGTCTTTGTCCCTCTTCCTCCTCGACTATTGGTTTGATCTGGTGGCTGAGGGAAACAAGCGGACCATTTTACGCCGCTCGAGGGGAGGTCCGCCTCGCCGGATGTGACGTAAGAGTTTATCTTCGGAGGTGGAGCGAGCTCGGAGAGTGCCTCGGTCCCAGCTGCAACTATGGAGGAGGCTGGCTACCGGGTAAGTGTTGACGAAGAACCTAAGCGGCCTTCGGCCTAACCCTTCCCTTTCTCTTTTCGGAATCTGGATCCTGCCCTTCTCTGACCCTTTCCCCCTACTTTCCTGGCTCCCGATCTCTTAGCGCATGCGCTTTTCTCGGGCCCGAAACCTTGGTAAAGTGCGCCCACTTCCCTGGTCTTTTTGTGCGCATGCGCCTCCGCTCAGGTACTACTTTCTGGCGGAACCGCGTCCTCGCCCGTGGCTGTGCGCATGCGGGCCTCTGGTCCCCAGGTGCTCGCCTTTCCTCCTCCCTCTCTCCGTCCCGTCCATCCCCAGCTTCTGTGCCCCGAGTTCTGAGCTCCACCTCCGCCCGTAGGTGGTGTTCGAGAAGGGCGGGGTGTTCCTGCACACGAGCGCCAGGGGGCGGCACCAGGACCCGGGCTCCCTCATCGCCGGCGTGCTGCGCCTGCTCGAGAAAGTGAGTCCCGGGAGGTGGGTGTGGCTTCGGTCGTGGGGGTGGGCTCTGGGCGGGACGGGGGCGACCCCCGGATCCTTTGGTCTGTTCTTCTTGCCCTTCCTCCGCTCCAGGACAATGACGTCATCCTGCACTGGGCCCCTGTGGAAGAGGCTGGCGACTCCTCCCACGTGGTCTTCTCCAGGAAGGTGGGCCGGGATCTGTGTTGCCCCGCCCCCCCCCCATTGGCTTAGGCCTCTCCTCTCCAGGCATTCTTCCTGCCTGGGATGTTAGGACCGCCCCCTTCGGCTCCTCCCCTTTCTCGGTGCCTTGAAGGTTCTCCTGGAGACCCGCCCCTACCTACTTCAGGGTCCGCTTCGGGGGCCCCAGCCCGGGGCCCCGCGGCTCTCCCCCTTCCCCGGCACGTTTAGGGCTCCCGGATAGCCTTGGCTTTTTCTGTCTCAGGATGCAAACTTGGGGTTCTCATCCCAACATCCACGGGGCAGGGCGCATCTCCTGGCTCTTCAGGCCCTGTTTTGGGGCCTCCCCGGGGCGTTCAGGACCCCGGGCCCTTTCCCCGCGCCGGCTCAGTTCCCCTCGGGGGGCTCGGCCTCTGCTCCTCCCGATCCGCCCACAGGAGGGGCGCTTGGTTACCATTTGATGCGTCGGCTTGCAGGCCCCCCTTTCCCACCTGAGAGAAAGGGTCAGACCCCCTCGTTCAGAGATGCCGGGGCAGGCCCAGGAGCCCCCGCTTAGTGTTTCATTTCTACCCCAGGAGCCCGGTGGAGGGGACCCCTGCCCCTCGGAGGAAGAGCCGACCTTTGACCCCGGCTACGAGCCCGACTGGGCCGTGATCAGCACCGTGCGCTCGCGGCCCCGGCCCACCGAGGCCGCCTCAGGTATGGCCGTGGTCCCCCGGGCTCGGGACAGCCGGGATGTGGGCCACAGACCCAAACTCCAGGTGGCTGGGGCTGGGGGGGTGGAAAGGAAGCTGGACAGACCCCCATGTGGGCTGGGGCCAGGATCCCGCTGGGGTGGGGCCCTAGAAGGGGGGGAGCAGTGAAGAAAGGGCCGCCCCGTCAGCGGAAGCTGGCTAAGCGGAGCTATGGAGGAGGCACGGTGGGCATGGACGGCACCCCTCTGTGCCCCGAGTCCCGCAGCCTCTCGCTCCCCTCCAGCCACAGCGTCCGGCAGCACCCAGGGGCCCTGGGCCTTCTCGGTGAGCCTGGGAGAGCTGAAGTCCATCCGGCGTTCCAAGCCGGGCCTGGGCTGGGCCTACCTGGTGCTGGTGACCCAGGCGGGCGGCTCCCTGCCGGCCCTGCACTTCCACCGAGGGGGCACGCGGGCCCTGCTGCGCGTCCTCAGCCGCTACCTGCTGCTGGCCAGGTCAGTGTGGCTGGCTGCCCCTCCCTCATCCACCCTCAATGTCCCCTCCTCCTCTCTGCTCTCACCCCCCCCTCCCGCCACCCCTCCCCTCCTCTCTGCTCTCCCCCGCCACCCCTCCCCCCTGTCTTCTGTGCTCTCCCTCTCCCTCTCCTCCCCCCCCTCATCTTCTGTGCTCTCCCTCTGCCTCCCAGCTCCCCCCAGGACTCCCGCCTCTACCTCGTCTTCCCCCATGACTCCTCCGCGCTCTCCAACTCCTTCCACCACCTGCAGCTCTTCGATGATGACAGTTCCAACGTGGTGTCTGTGAGTGGGCTGGGGGAGGAGTGGGGTGGGGGGGACTGCCCTGGGGAGCGCCTGTCGGCGGGAGCCACCCCGAAACCTTCTGCTTTTGTCCTCCCCTCAGCGTTTCCTCCAGGACCCTTACGCAGCCACCTTTGGAGGTTTCTCACGGGTGACCAATTTTTTCCGGGGAGCCCTCCAGCCTCCCCCTGACGGGCCCCCCCCGAGTCGTCCCGAGGTCTCTGAGGATGAGGAGCCGGAGCCCGGCTTCGAGGTCATCTCCTGCGTGAGTGCTCGGAGGGTGAAGGTCGGGGCCTGGACCGTGGGCTTGGAGGCATACTGGGGGCCCAGCTGCTAATCCCCCTTTCTCCCCCCGTGGGTTGGCGCAGGTGGAGCTGGGGCCCCGGCCTGTGGTGTCACGGGGTCAGCCCGTGACAGAGGAAACATGGGCCCGACACGTGGGCCCAGACGGGCACCTTCAAGACGTTGGGGAGCTTAAGGCTCAGATCTTCTCTGGGGTGAGTGGGGCAGGGTAACTGGGGGGGGGAAGGGGCAGGGGGAGGGGAGCTAGGGGTGACTGCTGTGTCTCCCCAGGGGCTGTGCCCCTCCTTGAGGAGAGAGGCCTGGAAGTTTCTCCTGGGTTACCTGAGCTGGGAGGGGTCGGCCGAGGAGCACAAGATCCACGTCCGGAGGAAAACGTGAGTGAGGGTCTTCCCCCCATTTCCCTCCCCCCCCCCCGGTCCCCCAGCTGCTTGGGGCCTGGTGAGGCTGCTTGCTGCTGCTGGTGAAGGGTCGGGCTAGTCCTGCTGCGGGTCTACGGCTGACCCCCTTCCCCTCCCCCTCCTCCTCCTCTGGATTCAGGGACGAGTATTTCCGGATGAAGCTGCAGTGGAAGTCGGTGAGCCCCGAGCAGGAGAGGAGGAACTCGCTCCTCCACGGCTACCGCAGCCTCATCGGTCAGTGAGGGCGGGGGCCAAGGCCAGGATCGGGCTGGGGGTGGGGCTGGGGTTGGGGCTGGGGGACCAGGGTCCAAACCTGACCCTCTTCTTTCCCACAGAGCGCGATGTGAGCCGCACTGACCGCAGCAACAAGTTCTACGAGGGGCCGGGGAATCCGGGCCTGGGGCTGCTCAACGACATCCTCCTCACCTACTGCATGTACCACTTCGATCTGGGTATGTGTGGGCTGGGTGGGCGGCCGCCGGACTTCGGCCACGGCGCTGGTGGGGCTGACCTCCGACCTCCCGTCCGCCCCAGGTTACGTGCAGGGCATGAGCGATCTCCTCTCCCCCATCCTCTACGTCACGCAGAACGAGGTGGACGCCTTCTGGTGCTTCTGCGGCTTCATGGAACTCGTGGTGAGGGGGCGGGCGAGGGGGCGGGACCCTGGGGCCGGCCTCTGTCAAGGCCTCGTGGCCTTCACACGTTCGTCCTCGCCTCCAGCACGGGAACTTCGAGGAGAGCCAGGAGACGATGAAGCGCCAGCTCGGGCAGCTCCTGCTGCTGCTGCGGGTGCTGGATCCCCCCCTCTGCGACTTCCTGGGTAACGGTTTATTCGGGCCCCGGGGTCCTGAGCGGGAGCGTGGCCGGCCGGGCTCCCCAGATGGAGAGACCGGAGGGGTGGAGCACTGCAGCCCCCAGCGTCCACACGCTCGCCATTCTGCCCAGTGCCCCCGCTTTGCTCCCAGGCCATTCCCGTGTGCTCTGGGCGGCGTAGCGTCGGGAGCTGCCGCCGCCCTGAGTGATCGGGGCACCCCTCCCGGGCGCTCCTCTCCCCGCGCTTTGTCCCAAAGCCCTGCCGAGCTGGGAGACTCTCCATAGGAGCCCTGGGTCTCCCTGTGAGGCTCTGGGGGCTGCCTGGGTGGGCCACCCCCTGAGAGAAACGCTCCGGGGAGAGGCGGACCCCAAGGTCAAGGGTCCTCGTCCCCTCCCCCATCCAGACTCACAGGATTCGGGCTCCCTCTGCTTCTGTTTCCGCTGGCTGCTCATATGGTTCAAGCGGGAATTCCCGTTCCCCGACGTGCTCCGTTTGTGGGAGGTGAGCGGAGGCCGCCGCGGGGGAGGGAAGGACGGGGGGAGCCGGGCCCCGCTGACATGCCCTGTCCCCGAGCAGGTGCTCTGGACCGGGCTCCCGGGCCCCAACCTGCACCTGCTGGTGGCCTGCGCCATCCTCGACATGGAGAGAGACGCCCTCATGCTCTCTGGCTTTGGCTCCAACGAGATCCTCAAAGTGAGTTCTCCCGGGCCTTCCCCTCCCCCCACAGCCTCTGGAGGCGACCGCCCCCCCCTGAGGCCGCCCCTTCTGCTCTCCCCACAGCACATTAACGAGCTGACCATGAAGCTGAGCGTGGAGGACGTCCTGACCCGGGCCCAGACCTTGTATCTGCAGCTGACGGCCTGTCCGGTGAGACCCCGTCCCCCCATCCCCCACCCCGAGACCTCGCTTCCAAACTGCCCGGCTGCCCCTGTGGGGACCCTCCCCCTCACTCTGACCTCTCCCCGCAGGAGCTGCCCCCCAACGTGCAGGAGATCCTGGGCCTGAGCCGGGCCCCAGCTTCCGACCCCGGCAGCCCCTCCCCCTCCGGCTCCCCGCTGCCCCTGTCACCCACGCCGGCCCCCGAGGCCCCGTGCTCTGTCTCCGGGGGGCCCTCGCCCACTCCCCAGCCGGACAGCAGTCTGGAGATCCTGCCTGAGGACTCGGGGCCGGAGCCGTGAGGGGCCCATCCCCTTCCCCCTCACACACCAGCACACGCACTTTACCCCTCCCCCCTCACGTCCACCACCAAAGCTCTGCCCCTTCTTCTCAGAGCCCCGCCCTGGGGCGACCCGGTGTGGCTGGGGGCGCTTCCCGGCCCCCATCCTGGGAGCGCGCCTCCTTTGTGCCCATTAAACAGGGTCACTTTGACACCGTTGTCTGTTTGGCTGTGTTGGGGGGCGCTCGGGGCCGAGGGGGGACGCTGAGGAAAGTTGTGGAGGAGGGGCACGCAAAGAACGGGAGCAGGAGATTTTTCACAAAGGCTTTATTGGCTTTGGGTCCCTCCTGTCTCAGGCCCATGGGCAGCTGAGCCCAGGACCTGGCAGAGTAGGGGCATGAGGGAGACATGGACTCCCAGCCCCGTGGTTCCGGCCAGAGCGGAGGCCGGGCTGCGTGGTCCCAGCCAGAGCGGAGGCCGGGAAGCGTGGCCTTGGCTGGAGCTGAAGCAGGGGCTCTCAGCCGTGTGGTCCTGGCCAGAGCAGAGGCTGGGAAGCGTGGCCTTGGCTAGAATTGAAGCAGGGGCTCCCAGCCCCTTGGTCGCGGCCAGAGTGGAAGCCGGGCTGCGTGGTCGCGGCCAGAGCGGAGGCCGGGCTGCGTGGTCGCGGCCAGAGCGGAGGCCGGGCTGCGTGGTCCCGGCCAGAGCGGAGGCCGGGCTGCGTGGTCCCGGCCAGAGCGGAGGCCGGGCTGCGTGGTCCCGGCCAGAGCGGAGGCCGGGCTGCGTGGTCCCGGCCAGAGCGGAGGCCGGGCTGCGTGGTCCCGGCCAGAGCGGAGGCCGGGCTGCGTGGTCCCGGCCAGAGCGGAGGCCAGGAAGCGTGGCCTTGGCTGGAACTGAAGCAGGGGCTCCCAGCTCCGTGGTCCCAGCCAAAGTGGAGGCCGGACTGCGTGGCCCTGGCTGGAGCGGAAGCAGGGGCTCCCAGTTCCACAGTCCGGCAGGCTCCTGGGCCTCCCTCTAGATGCAATGGGGCCTCCCCCGGGGTTCCTAGGCCCCCTCGTGTATCTTCAGGGCTGCCCGCAGCCCTGACTTGATGGCTGTCTCCACCCAGCCGTGGGGGAGGGCCGTGTATTCCCCCGCAAAATGCACGCGGCCCTCCGGCTGGGTCCAGTCCCAGTGCCAGGGCGTTCCCTGCGCAGGGTCTCTGGGCTGCGGGGGCTGCATCACGAAGCCTCCCTGGCTGTAGCGATCCTCCCCCCAGCGCTTCACGGCCCCTCGGCCGTCCCAGAGCTCCCGCACCTTCTCGCCGTGGAGGCCCACGACATCCTCCAGCGCCAGGCGCAGGATCTCCTCCTCCCCCAGGCCCGCAAAGGCGGCCGTGGCGTCCGACCACGTGTAGGATGCGAGAAGGAGGCCGCCGGCCTCTTCCCCGGGGCCCTGTGGGTAGTAGAGGGCACGGACTGGGCGGTCGGTGTTCGAGTGCCCCCCCCGGATGCCCTCGTCCTCCCAGAAAGGTCTCCGGAAGCTGAGGAAGACCTTGGTAGCCGGAACGTAGTGGATGTTCCGCAGCGCGCGGCGAAGCGGGGGACGCAGGGGCGGCTGGAAGTCGACGCGGCTCAGGGCCGTGCTGGTGGTGGCCAGCAGCACGCGGTCGGCGGTCAGGGACAGCAGGCGCGAGGGCCGCTGGGGGTCTCGGTAGTGGACGGTGGCGCCTTTCCGGTTCTGGGACACCCGGACCACGGGGGCCTGGAGCAGGACCGGGCCGCTCAGGGAGAGCAGCAGGGCGCGGGGCAGCTGGTCCCAGCCGGGGCGGATTCGCCAGTACCTGGGGGACACGGGGAGGCCGGTGGGCCCGGGCCAGAGCGGCTCCCCCCGCCCCCGGCCCCCCCTTTCCCTGTACGCACTGGAGCCCGTCGTTGAGGTAGCTGTGGGCCCTCAAGGCCTCGGCGAAGCTGAGGGAGAAGAAGCCGTCCTCGGCCAGCACGTCTCCCAGGAGCTGCACGGCCGCCGTGCTCAGGTTCCCTTCTCCCAGCAGGTAGTCCTGGGGGGCAGAGCGGGGCCTCAGGCCTGCACGCCCGGGAGAAGGGCCCCAGCTCTCCGAGGCCTTTTGTGCCTACTTTCTTCCCTCTTCCTCCTCCCCTCCCTGCCTTCCCCCTTGTCTCCGCAGTTCAGTGGGGGTTCTGTGCCCCTCGGGCACAGTTGAGGGCAGGGGTGGCCGGCGTTTTCACCCCCCCCTTGTTGCCTAGGAGCCTGGAGCTCAGGATCCACCCCCTCTGCCCCTCTTCCCTCCCCTGCTGTCCTTGCTCCCCAGGAGGGAGGGAGATGTGCCCACCCGGGCCCTCCCTCACCAGAAGGGTGTAGTTCTCGAATTTCCTCATGGTGGCGGCGCAGCCCAGGCGCTTGAGGTCATCCCGGGCCTACGGGAGGAACAACCGGGGATGGCACCCCAGCCGCCAGCCCCCCTCCCCCACCCCTTCCCAACGCCCCGGACAGAATTGGCTCCAGGGCCCCGCAGGTCCTCGGAGCAGAGGGGCTTGCTCAGGGCCATCCGAGTGTCCAGCGCCCCTCCCCCGGAGCCCCCCAGCCCCGCCTGCTCTCGAGCACCTCGGGACCCTCTTCTGCCCAGCCCCCTGCCCCAGCATGTGGCGGCCAGCGGGATTTGGGCGACCTGGGATGAGGGGCAGCCCCGGGGGCTGTGGGGCGGGGATCCGAGCTTCCCTCAGACTGGGCGCACCTTGTCCAGGGCCAGCTGGTAAATGGCCTCCGGAGAGCGGCCTCGCTCGGAGGCCCGGAGGCGGTAGCCCAGCTGCTCCGGCGCGGCCTCCACCACGAAGTTCCGCAGCTTGACTCCGTTGGCCTCGGTCCAGGCGTTCATGTTGTACTGAACGAAGGGGGCCAGGGGGAGACCCAGGAGGGCGCAGAGCTTCAGGAGGAGCCTGCGGGAGGGGGCACGGCGGCCGTGAGGGGCGGGCGCCAGCCCAGCGCGGGAGGGAGGTGGGGGAGTGAGGGGCGCCCGGACGGCTGGGCGGGGGAGGGGAGGGGCGCCCGGACGGCCGGGGGGGGGGGGAGGGGCGCCCGGACGGCTGGGCGGGGGAGGGGAGGGGCGCCCGGACGGCTGGGCGGGGCAGGGGAGGGGCGCCCGGCCAGGCCCGGAGGCCGGTCGGAGCCCGGGCTGCCCCGTACCTGTGACTGGATGGTATCCTCATGGCCCCCAGCTCTCCCAGCCAGCCCGTCCGCTCGTCCCTGTACGTCAGGATCCGGCCCCCGATCCTGTCACTGGCCTCCAGCAGAGTCACCTGGGAGGGGACGCTGTCAGGGCGACTCCCCCCCCCCCCAGCCCTGTCTGGGCCCCGATGCTGGGGGTCAGGGGGGCGCGATCCGGACCAGCGGATGGCGCGCGCGGGCACTGGGTTCAGGGCGGGGTTCCTCCGCCCCAGCCTTCCCTCCCGGCAGAGCATGGGGGGGGAGGTGACCACACCCCAGGGAGTTTCCCCCCCCCCCCCGCCTGGGAGAGGGTGACTGGACATTCCCAGATCGGGGAGAGGATGGCCGGACTCCAGGGAACACCCCCTGTCGGAGAGGGAATGGACACGCCCCTGCCGGGGAGAGGGCGACCGGGCAGCCCCTCCCCCAGGCTGAAGAAGGGGAGGCTGCTTTGGGACAGAGGTCGTTGGGGTCGGAGCGGGACTTTCCTCGGGTTCGGGGGAATGCCTTGGGCCGGGCTCCCCCTCCCGAAGTGAAGGGGGCGGGGCCGGGGGCGGGGCTGCCCACCTGGTGGCCGGCGCCCTCCAGCACCCTGGCGGCCAGCAGCCCGGCCACGCCGGCCCCCACCACCGCCACGCGCTGCGGCCGCGCCGTCCGGTTGAGGCCCCCGCTGAGGACGGCCAGCAGCTGCTCGCGGTCCGGGTCCTGGAAGCAGCGCAGGAAGGGGTCGTCCCCGGCGTCGGCGGCTCCGGCCAGGGCCAGGACGGGGAGCAGACCTGGGCGGGAGAAGCCGAGCGGCCTGCTGAGCCCAGCCCTGGCGGGGACGGCCCCGCCCCCCGCCCCCGCACTTACCCCACCAGCGCATGGCTCTGACAAGGAGGGGGCGACCCGGGGCTGAGGAGAGAAGCCGCGTGAGCCCCCGCTCACTCCCGGCTCGGCCCGGGCTGTTCGCAGCTTCTCCGGGTTCTAGGTTGAGTCACGCTAACCCTACCGGACATCTGCCCCCATCCCAGTCTCCAAGTGCTTTCCCTGGCCCCGGCCACTCCGGCTCCCCGCCCCCTCCAACCCCCCCGTCACTCCGGCCCCCTCCCTCCCGAATCCCGGCTCCCTGAACCCCAGCCCTAGCCACGCTCTGACTCCCTGCCCCCCAACCCCGGCTCCCTGCTCCCCTCCCAAACCCTCCTGGTCACTCCGGCCCCCTCCCTCCCGAATCCCGGCTCCCTGAACCCCTAAAACCCCAGCCCTAGCCACGCTCTGACTCCCGGCCCCGGCCATTCCGATTCCGGCTCCCTGCCCCCCCAACCCCGGCTCCCTGCCCCCCCCCAATCCCAGCCCTAGCCACACTTTGACTCCCTGCCCCGGCCCTGGTCACTCCGGCCCCCTCCCTCCCAAACCCCAGCTCTCTGATCCCCCCAAACCCTCCCCCCCCCGTCACTCTGGCCCCCTCCCTCCCGAACCCCTGCTCCCTGCTCCCCAAACCCCGGCCCTGGTCACTCCATCCCCCACCCTCCTGAACCACGGCTCCCTGCCCCCCAAGCCCCAGCCCCGGCTACTCCGGCTCCCTGCCCCCTCGAACCCCGGCCCTGGCCATTCCGGCTCCCTGCCCCCCGAACCCCAGCCCTGGCCACACTCTGACTCCCGGACAGTCCCCGGCTCCCTGTCCCCCAAACCCCGGCTCCCCGCCCCCCGAACCCCGACCACTCCGGCTCCCTGCCCCCAGAATCCCGGCCCTGACCACTCCGGCTCCCTGCCCCCCGAACCCCGGCTCTGGCCACTCCGCCCCCCTGCTCCCCGAACTCCGGCCTTGGCCACTCCGCCCCTCTGCTCCCCGAACCCCGGCCCTGGACACTCCGGCTCCCTGCCCCCCGAACCCCGGCTCCCTGCCCCTCGAACCCCGGCCACTCCAGCTCCCTGCCCCCCGAACCCCGGCCCTGGCCACTCCGGCTCCCTGCTCCCCCCCCAACCTGCCCCCCGAACCCCACCCCTAGCCACACTCTGACTTCCGACCACTCCGGCTCCCTGCCCCCCGAACCCCGGCCCTGGCCACTCCGGCCCCCCGCCCCTCTCTTTTCCCAGCTCTGCATCCCCGCCCCTGCCCTGGCTGCGGCTCCCCGTGGGCCCTGCGCTCACACCTGCCTCCGCCAGCTCCCAACTGGCGAGCCTCCTCTGCGCCTCGGCTTTTGTCCCGCCGGCCGGAGGCCGCTCCTCCCCCGCCCCCACGCTCTTTGGGAAGTCCGCTCCCCTCTCGGGAAAGCGAAACTTGTCCCGGAGTTGGGGGACTGCCGGCGGGGCGGGGGGCGGGGCGGGGGAGGAAGTCGGCCCGCAGAGCGGCCCCTCGTGGCTCTCTGGGGGTCCGCGGGCCGGGGGGCGCTCAGGGCAGCGAACTCGCTCTGGTTCCTAACTTTCGGGGGGGGCTGCCCGGGGAAGCGGCCGTGGCCCCAGCTCTGGCGCGGCGGCGTCCTCGCTCACGGCCCCCCGCGCTGGGCTGTGGAGTCAGGGCGCAACCCGGGGGCCGGGGCCGAGCCCTCCCCCTCGAAACCGGCCTTTCCTGTGCGGCCCCTTGCGCTGGGGGTCAACTCCTCCGGCCGCCCGTGTCTCACCCCCCACCCCGTCCGCCCCTCGCTCCTCTCCTTCCCTCTCTCCTCCCTCCCTCCCTCCCCCCCCAATTTTAATTTTCATTGCTTCCTTTCTCTGTCTCTGTCTCTGGGTCCTCTCTGTCTCTCCCGGGTCCTCTCTGTCTCCGGGTTCTCTCTGTCTCTGGGTCCTCTCTGTCTCTCCCGGGTCCTCTCTGTCTCCGGGGTTCTCTCTGTCTCTCCCGGGTCCTCTCTGTCTCTGGGGTTCTCTCTGTCTCCGGGTTCTCTCTGTCTCCGGGTTCTCTCTGTCTCTCCCGGGTCCTCTCTGTCTCTGGGTTCTCTCTGTCTCTGGGTCCTCTCTGTCTCCCAGGTCCTCTCTGTCTCCGGGTTCTCTCTGTCTCCGGGTTCTCTCTGTCTCCCAGGTCCTCTCTGTCTCCCGGGTCCTCTCTGTCTCTGGGGTTCTCTCTGTCTCTGGGTCCTCTCTGTCTCCGGGTTCTCTCTGTCTCTCCCGGGTCCTCTCTGTCTCTGGGTCCTCTCTGTCTCTCCCGGGTCCTCTCTGTCTCCGGGGTTCTCTCTGTCTCTCCCGGGTCCTCTCTGTCTCCGGGGTTCTCTCTGTCTCTCCCGGGTTCTCTCTGTCTCTGGGTCCTCTCTGTCTCCGGGTTCTCTCTGTCTCCGGGGTTCTCTCTGTCTCTCCCGGGTCCTCTCTGTCTCCGGGTTCTCTCTGTCTCCCAGGTCCTCTCTGTCTCCCGGGTCCTCTCTGTCTCTGGGGTTCTCTCTGTCTCCGGGTTCTCTCTGTCTCTCCCGGGTCCTCTCTGTCTCTCCCGGGTCCTATCTGTCTCTGGGTTCTCTCTGTCTCCGGGTTCTCTCTGTCTCCGGGGTTCTCTCTGTCTCTCCATCTCTCTGCCCTTTCTCCGATTCCACAGCGGGCTCTCCGTGGATTTCTCAGCGTCTTCGCCCCTTCCATTCGGCCTCCATCCCTTCCACTCCACGGGTTCTTGGTTTGTCCCTGGCTCCCTAGTTCCCTCAGGCTTCCTCCACACCTTTTCCTGTCCCCCTTCAAGGAGGGGCAATAACTCACTTAACACATCTTGGCTGTGTGACCTTGGGCAAGTCACTTAACCCCAATTGCCTGGGGGAAAAGGGAAAAGAGTCCCTGCCCAGGGCTGATGGGCTAATGATGTGAATGAGAGAGGGTCAATAGGCTCAACTTGGGGCCTCCATTGTTTTTTCCAAGAAGAATGCTTTTTGGTCTTCAGAAAAAAACCGTGGGGGTGATGGGCAGGGAGTGGAGAGTTGGGACACGAGGGGGTGAGGGACCGTCTTGCTGAGCTCAGTGACTTCAGTCGCTGGGATCAAATCCACTGTCTGAGTCCGGAAAGGACTGGCTGACCCGCCATCAGTGATCTCTGAAGCATGGAGAACAGAGGCTGTAGCCCAGCTCCAGAGACGGGCACACGCCTCCTGGAGTTCTTAGCTCTATTTATCACTGAGGCAGTGGGGGTTAGGTGACTTGCCCAGGGTCACACAGCCAGGAAGTGTGAAGTGTTGGATTTGAACTCAGGTCCTCCGGACTTCAGGGCTGGTGCTCTACCCACTGCGCCACCCAGCTGCCCCCACCTTTTTTAAAGAGGAAGGGGGATGGAAGCTGCAAGCCATGGTGGGCTTGACTTAAAGGAGCACTTAGTGGTTGATGGAAAAGGGAGGGATGATCCCTCTGATGCAGCAGCAGCAAGAATGGCCCGGGCTCTCGGGCTCGGGTTCTTTTCTGCCGAGAACGTGCGACAAACGTGGCTTGGGTAGGTGGGCAGGAGGGCGGGAGCAGGCCTTGGCCCAGCTGACGGACCGAGCGAGGAGGGCAGAGCCACGGGCACTCTCCAGGCTCCACGTCGGACAGAGACAACAGGGGCAGGAGGAGTTCCTGGGGGTCAGTCAGGATGCCGAAGGGCCTCGAAATTAAGCCTCGAGGGAAGGCTGAGGGCTGCCAGAGGCTACAGCTTCTCCCTCTGGGGCCCAGACAGCACCCATCTCCCTCCCCGCCTCCACTGCGGGGGGAGGCCCACCAGCCCCCGGGAGTCAGGGAGTGGAAGCCAGAGCCGCAGACCGGGAGCGCTGCCTTCAGCTTGGGAAGGAGAAGAAGCTTCGTTTGGACGTGGCGTCGGGGAGCCCGGGAGCCCGAAGCTTTGGATCTCTCGGCCAGGAGCATCTCCCCGCCAGCTCCAGGCTTGCCTTTTCCAACCATCGGTGGTCTTTATCTTTCTCTGCATCCCCAGCATTAAGTGGTGTCCTTGGCACACAGTAGGCACTTAATGCTTGTTGACTTGAACTGTGGGAAGAGTGATAATAGTGTTTATATTTTATATCATTTCTTCCCAAAGCTTTAGGAAGCACTTCACAGATCTTATCTCACTGAATCCTTACAATAATCCTGAGATGTAGGAGCTAGTATCTCCATTTTACATTTTAGGAAACTGAGGCAAACTGAGGGGAGGTGATCTATCCAGGGTCAATGGGTAGGAAGGGTTGAAGGAAGGAGCAAGCGTTTATTGAGCACCTGGCATGTGCCGGGCACCGTGCCACACAGTTTACAAATATCGCCTCATTTGATCCTCACAACAATCCTGGGAGGCAGCGCTATTATGATCCCAATTTTACTGATGGGCGAACTGAGGCGGTCGGAGGTGATGTGAATTGCCATGGTCGCACAGCTACTAAGTATCTCGGGCTGGATTTGAACTCGGAGCTTTCTGATTCCACGCCCCGAGCTACCAAGGGACTGCAAACTAGGAGCTAAAAATCTCCCTTGTTCATTTGGGTCAAGAACGCCCAGGAGAACTGGGATCCCGCGGCAACGTTAAGTCCACCGAACGGCTCCCGAAGCCCAGAAGGGAAGGTTCTCGGGCCCCGGCTTCTTTCTCGGACCGCTGACAGCCATGGCCCCAAGGGTGAGGCCCCCCGCCCTGGCTGCCACTGTCTGAGAAGCAGGGCCTGATGGGGATTTTCCTGAGACCAGAGCGGGGCCCTTGTGGTTAATCATGTCAGTGGGCTTGGTTCTAGAGAAGTCAAATGAGGAAAGGAATTCTATTATTAGGTAAGACCATCCTTCCTCTAGAATCCACCAGAGCCAACGGCTTCATCTTGCTTTCTGGACAAGGGATCCCCCTTTCGGGTCTCACAGGTGCCTTTGCCCGGGACGTCTGGCGACTCCTGGCTCCGTCCCCGTGCCCCACGCTTCAGCAGCTGCTGCCCCAAGGACGCTGCTTCGGGGGTCTGCCGGACCCCAGGCCTTTTGACCTCTGCAGGCTCACGAATGGGGACATCCTCTCCCCAGCGCTGCCGCCTTTTCTTCAGCCGTGTTTACCCTCGGCGGGTCTCGAGTCCTGTCTTTGACTCTCCCGGCCAGTGAAGATGGCAGCGGGGAGACCTTGCTTCGCTTTCCTCCCTGGAAGTGCCATTCCTTCTCAGTGGCCGGGAAGCCTTAACCCCCTCCCACTGATTGTCCCCCAGGACCAGCTAGCCCAAGAGAAGTGGCTGGATGCTCACTGGTCCGCCATAATACAACGTGTCTCTATCCAGGGACCCAACGCCCCCATCATCCTTTTGGATTGAGAAAAGGTTTATTCACACCTACTGACTGATTCAGTCAAGATTCTGGGCCTTTCCTTCCAGTGGTCCTGTGATGGAGAGAGCCATCTGCAGCCAGAGAGGATTGTGGGAACTGAGTGTGGATCATAGTATTTGCGTCTTTTTTTTTTTTTGCTTGCATTTTGTTTTCTTTCTCATTTTTTTTCTTTTTTGATATGATTTTTCTTGTGCAGCACGATAATTGTGGAAATATGTCTAGAGGAGTTGTACATGTTTAACATATGTTGGATGACTTGCCATCTAGGGAAGTGGGTTGGGGGAAGGAGGGAAAAAATTTGGAACACAGGGTTTTGCAAGGGTGAATGTTGAAAATTATCCAGGTAAGATGAAGACAATTTTCAGATGAAGAAATTGAAACTAGTCATCTGAGAAGATGCTCCAAGCCTCATTAATCAGAGAAATGCAAATTAAGACACCTCTGAGATACCACTACACCCCTGACTAACTGGCTAGAATGACAGGGAAAGATAATGCAGGCTGTTGGGGGGGATGTGGGAAAACAGGAACACTGATATGTTGTTGGTGGAACAGATCCAACATTCCGAAGAGCAATCTGGAATTGTGCCTAAAGGGCTATCAAACTGTGCGTACCCTTTGACCCAGCAGTGCTACTGCTGGGCTTCTATCCAAAGGAGATCTTAACAAAGGGGAAGGGACCCGTATGTGCCAAAATGTCTGTGGCAGCTCTTTTTGTAGTGGCCACAAACTGGAAACTACGTGGATGCATTAATTGGAGAATGGCTGAATAAATTGTGGTGTGTGAATGTTATGGAATATTATTGTTCTGTAAGAAACAACCAGCAGGAGGATTCAGAGAGGCCTGGAGAGACCGACAGGAACTGATGCTGAGGGAAGTGAGCAGGACCAGGAGATCGTTGTATACTTAAACAACGCTACTGTATGAGGATGGGTTCTGCTGGACGTGGCAAATCAGTTCCATTTGTTCAGTGATGAACAGAACCAGCCACATCCAGCGAAAGAACTCTGGGAAATGAGTGTGGACTGCTTGCGTTTCTGTTTTTCTTCCCAGGTTGTTTTTATTTTCTTTCGAAATCTGATTGTTCTTGTGCAGCAAGATAACTGTATAGATATGTCTACATATATTGTAGTTAACCTATACTTTACCATGGTCTACCTGCCATCTGAGGGAGAGGTAGGGGGAAGGAAGGGAAAAGTTGGAACAGAAGGTTCCGCAAGGGTCAATGCTGACCCACGCCTATGTTTTGAAAATAAAGAGGGGGGCCGCTAGGGGGTGCCCTGGACAGAGCAGCAGCCCTGAAGTCAGGAGGAGCCGAGTTCAAATCCGGCCTCAGACACTTAGCACTTCCTGGCTGTGTGACCCTGGGCGAGTCACTTAACCCCAGCTAAAAAAAAACAAAAACAAAAACAAAATAAAAAAAAACAAAACGGTGTTTGGGCCTCTTGGGATTGATTGGGGTGATTTATTCAGGGGATTCCTCTGAGGGAAGGCTCTGGAGAAGTCCCATGTAAGAGACAACGAGCTGGGTCTGGAAAAAAGACTAGAGATTCTGACGTGGAAAAGAGCGGAGGCACTTGGAGCTAATGGAAAGAGGCGCAGTGGGGAGGAGGGTCCCGCCTGCCCTGTGCACTTAAGGCTGGCTCAAAGGCAGCGGGGGCGGGGAGCCCGTTGTTAAATTGTCCCCGTGATCACTCACTCCGAAAGCACCAGACGCCACTGGGGATTAAACCTACGGGACCCCGGTTGTTCCCTCCGAGGCGCAGAGCCCCGCAGCCCTCGGGGACAGAGGCAGACCCTTTGTCCCGGCCGGCCGGCTTGGACTCGGGAGAACGCGGAAGCCACCGACGTGGGCAGCTTCTGGGGCAGGATACTGTGCCCGTGGCGGCTGGTATAAGGGAATGGGGGGTGGGGGGAGCCTGGGGTCAGGGGCCGTCGTGTCTGAGGAAAGGTGTCGGGCTGTCTGTGTGCCCCCCTTCTCCCTGTGTGCCCCTCTTCTGTCTCTGTGCCCCCCTTCTGTCTGTGTGCCCCCCTCTTCTGTCTGTGTGCCCCCCTTCTCCCTGTGTGCCCCCCTCTTCTGTCTGTGTGCCCCCCTTCTGTCTCTGTGCCCCCCTTCTGTCTGTGTGCCCCCCCTTCTGTCTGTGTGCCCCCCTTCTGTCTCTGTGCCCCTCTTCTGTCTCTGTGCCCCCCTTCTGTCTGTGTGCCCCCCTCTTCTGTCTGTGTGCCCCCCTTCTCCCTGTGTGCCCCCCTCTTCTGTCTGTGTGCCCCCCTTCTCCCTGTGTGCCCCCCTTCTGTCTGTGTGCCCCCCTTCTCCCTGTGTGCCCCCCTTCTGTCTGTGTGCCCCCCTTCTCCCTGTGTGCCCCCCTTCTGTCTGTGTGCCCCCCTTCTCCCTGTGTGCCCCCTCTTCTGTCTGTGTGCCCCCCTTCTGTCTGTGTGCCCCCCCCTTCTGTCTGTGTGCCCCCCTTCTGTCTGTGTGCCCCCCCTTCTGTCTGTGTGCCCCCCTTCTGTCTGTGTGCCCCCCTTCTGTCTGTGTGCCCCCCTTCTGTCTGTGTGCCCCCCCCTTCTGTCTCTGTGCCCCCTCTTCTGTCTCTGTGCCCCCCTTCTGTCTGTGTGCCCCCTCTTCTGTCTCTGTGCCCCTCTTCTGTCTGTGTGCCCCCTCTTCTGTCTGTATGCCCCCCTCTTCTGTCTGTGTGCCCCCCTTCTGTCTGTATGCCCCCCTCTTCTGTCTGTATGCCCCCCTCTTCTGTCTCTGTGCCCCCCTTCTGTCTGTGTGCCCCCTCTTCTGTCTCTGTGCCCCTCTTCCGTCTGTGTGCCCCCTCTTCTGTCTGTATGCCCCCCTCTTCTGTCTGTGTGCCCCCCTTCTGTCTGTGTGCCCCCCTTCTGTCTGTGTGCCCCCCCCTTCTGTCTGTGTGCCCCCCCTTCTCCCTGTGTGCCCCCCCTTCTGTCTGTGTGCCCCCCTTCTGTCTGTGTGCCCCCCCTTCTGTCTGTGTGCCCCCCTTCTGTCTGTGTGCCCCCCTTCTGCCTGTGTGCCCCCCTTCTGTCTGTGTGCCCCCTCTTCTGTCTGTGTGCCCCCCTTCTCCCTGTGTGCCCCCCTTCTGTCTGTGTGCCCCCTTCTGTCTGTGTGCCCCCTCTTCTGTCTCTGTGCCCCCCCTTCTGTCTGTGTGCCCCCTCTTCTGCCTGTGTGCCCCCCTTCTGTCTGTGTGCCCCCCTTCTCCCTGTGTGCCCCCCTTCTGTCTCTGTGCCCCCCTTCTCCCTGTGTGCCCCCCTTCTGTCTGTGTGCCCCTCTTCTGTCTGTGTGCCCCCCTTCTGTCTGTGTGCCCCCCTTCTGTCTGTGTGCCCCCTCTTCTGTCTCTGTGCCCCCCTTCTGTCTGTATGCCCCCCTCTTCTGTCTCTGTGCCCCTCTTCTGTCTGTGTGCCCCCCTTCTGTCTGTGTGCCCCCCTTCTGTCTGTGTGCCCCCTCTTCTGTCTGTATGCCCCCCTCTTCTGTCTCTGTGCCCCCCTTCTGTCTGTATGCCCCCCTCTTCTGTCTCTGTGCCCCTCTTCTGTCTGTGTGCCCCCCCTTCTGTCTGTATGCCCCCCCCTTCTGTCTGTGTGCCCCCCTTCTGTCTGTGTGCCCCCTCTTCTGTCTGTGTGCCCCCCTTCTCCCTGTGTGCCCCCCTCTTCTGTCTGTGTGCCCCCCTTCTGTCTCTGTGCCCCCCTTCTGTCTGTGTGCCCCCCCTTCTGTCTGTGTGCCCCCCTTCTGTCTCTGTGCCCCTCTTCTGTCTCTGTGCCCCCCTTCTGTCTGTGTGCCCCCCTCTTCTGTCTGTGTGCCCCCCTTCTCCCTGTGTGCCCCCCTCTTCTGTCTGTGTGCCCCCCTTCTCCCTGTGTGCCCCCCTTCTGTCTGTGTGCCCCCCTTCTCCCTGTGTGCCCCCCTTCTGTCTGTGTGCCCCCCTTCTCCCTGTGTGCCCCCCTTCTGTCTGTGTGCCCCCCTTCTCCCTGTGTGCCCCCTCTTCTGTCTGTGTGCCCCCCTTCTGTCTGTGTGCCCCCCCCTTCTGTCTGTGTGCCCCCCTTCTGTCTGTGTGCCCCCCCTTCTGTCTGTGTGCCCCCCTTCTGTCTGTGTGCCCCCCTTCTGTCTGTGTGCCCCCCTTCTGTCTGTGTGCCCCCCCCTTCTGTCTCTGTGCCCCCTCTTCTGTCTCTGTGCCCCCCTTCTGTCTGTGTGCCCCCTCTTCTGTCTCTGTGCCCCTCTTCTGTCTGTGTGCCCCCTCTTCTGTCTGTATGCCCCCCTCTTCTGTCTGTGTGCCCCCCTTCTGTCTGTATGCCCCCCTCTTCTGTCTGTATGCCCCCCTCTTCTGTCTCTGTGCCCCCCTTCTGTCTGTGTGCCCCCTCTTCTGTCTCTGTGCCCCTCTTCCGTCTGTGTGCCCCCTCTTCTGTCTGTATGCCCCCCTCTTCTGTCTGTGTGCCCCCCTTCTGTCTGTGTGCCCCCCTTCTGTCTGTGTGCCCCCCCCTTCTGTCTGTGTGCCCCCCCTTCTCCCTGTGTGCCCCCCCTTCTGTCTGTGTGCCCCCCTTCTGTCTGTGTGCCCCCCCTTCTGTCTGTGTGCCCCCCTTCTGTCTGTGTGCCCCCCTTCTGTCTGTGTGCCCCCCTTCTCCCTGTGTGCCCCCCTTCTGTCTCTGTGCCCCCCTTCTCCCTGTGTGCCCCCCTTCTGTCTGTGTGCCCCTCTTCTGTCTGTGTGCCCCCCTTCTGTCTGTGTGCCCCCCTTCTGTCTGTGTGCCCCCTCTTCTGTCTCTGTGCCCCCCTTCTGTCTGTATGCCCCCCTCTTCTGTCTCTGTGCCCCTCTTCTGTCTGTGTGCCCCCCTTCTGTCTGTGTGCCCCCCTTCTGTCTGTGTGCCCCCCTTCTGTCTGTGTGCCCCCTCTTCTGTCTGTATGCCCCCCTCTTCTGTCTCTGTGCCCCTCTTCTGTCTGTGTGCCCCCCCTTCTGTCTGTATGCCCCCCCCTTCTGTCTGTGTGCCCCCCTTCTGTCTCTGTGCCCCCCTTCTGTCTCTGTGCCCCCCTTCTGTCTCTGTGCCCCCCTTCTGTCTGTGTGCCCCCCCTTCTGTCTGTATGCCCCCCTCTTCTGTCTGTGTGCCCCCTCTTCTCCCTGTGTGCCCCCCTTCTGTCTCTGTGCCCCCCTTCTGTCTCTGTGCCCCCCTTCTGTCTGTGTGCCCCCTTCTGTCTGTGTGCCCCCTCTTCTGTCTGTGTGCCCCCTTCTCCCTGTGTGCCCCCTCTTCTGTCTGTGTGCCCCCCTCTTCTCCCTGTGTGCCCCCCCTTCTGTCTGTGTGCCCCCCTTCTGTCTGTGTGCCCCCCTTCTGTCTGTGTGCCCCGCTTCTGTCTGTGTGCCCCCCTTCTGTCTGTGTGCCCCGCTTCTGTCTGTGTGCCCCCCTTCTGTCTGTGTGCCCCCCTTCTGTCTGTGTGCCCCCTCTTCCGTCTGTGTGCCCCCTCTTCTCCCTGTGTGCCCCCCTTCTGTCTCTGTGCCCCCTCTTCTGTCTCTGTGCCCCTCTTCCGTCTGTGTGCCCCCTCTTCTGTCTGTGTGCCCCCCTTCTCCCTGTGTGCCCCCTCTTCTGTCTGTGTGCCCCCTCTTCTCCCTGTGTGCCCCCCTTCTCCCTGTGTGCCCCCCTTCTGTCTGTGTGCCCCCCTTCTCCCTGTGTGCCCCCTCTTCTGTCTCTGTGCCCCCCTTCTGTCTCTGTGCCCCCCTTCTGTCTGTATGCCCCCCTCTTCTGTCTGTGTGCCCCCTCTTCTGTCTGTGTGCCCCCCCTTCTCCCTGTGTGCCCCCTCTTCTGTCTGTGTGCCCCCTCTTCTCCCTGTGTGCCCCCTCTTCTGTCTGTGTGCCCCCTCTTCTCCCTGTGTGCCCCCCTTCTCCCTGTGTGCCCCCCTTCTGTCTCTGTGCCCCCCTTCTGTCTCTGTGCCCCCCTTCTGTCTCTGTGCCCCCCTTCTGTCTGTGTGCCCCCTCTTCTGTCTGTGTGCCCCCCTTCTGTCTGTGTGCCCCCCTTCTGTCTGTGTGCCCCCCTTCTGTCTGTGTGCCCCCTCTTCTGTCTGTGTGCCCCCCCTTCTCCCTGTGTGCCCCCTCTTCTGCCTGTGTGCCCCCCTTCTGTCTGTGTGCCCCCCTTCTGTCTGTGTGCCCCCCTTCTGTCTGTGTGCCCCCCTTCTGTCTGTATGCCCCCCTCTTCTGTCTGTGTGCCCCCCTTCTGTCTGTGTGCCCCCCCCTTCTGTCTGTGTGCCCCCTCTTCTCCCTGTGTGCCCCCCTTCTGTCTCTGTGCCCCCTCTTCTGTCTCTGTGCCCCCTCTTCTGTCTGTGTGCCCCCTCTTCTGTCTGTGTGCCCCCCTTCTCCCTGTGTGCCCCCTCTTCTGTCTGTGTGCCCCCTCTTCTCCCTGTGTGCCCCCCTTCTGTCTCTGTGCCCCCCTTCTGTCTCTGTGCCCCCCTTCTGTCTGTATGCCCCCCTCTTCTGTCTGTGTGCCCCCCTTCTGTCTGTGTGCCCCCTCTTCTGTCTGTGTGCCCCCCTTCTGTCTGTGTGCCCCCCTTCTGTCTGTGTGCCCCCTCTTCTGTCTGTGTGCCCCCCCTTCTCCCTGTGTGCCCCCTCTTCTGCCTGTGTGCCCCCCTTCTGTCTGTGTGCCCCCCTTCTGTCTCTGTGCCCCCCTTCTCCCTGTGTGCCCCCCTTCTGTCTCTGTGCCCCCCTTCTGTCTCTGTGCCCCCCTTCTGTCTGTATGCCCCCCTCTTCTGTCTGTGTGCCCCCCTTCTGTCTGTGTGCCCCCCCCTTCTGTCTGTGTGCCCCCCTTCTGTCTGTGTGCCCCCCCTCTTCTGTCTGTGTGCCCCCTTCTGCCTGTGTGCCCCCCTTCTGTCTGTGTGCCCCCTCTTCTGTCTGTGTGCCCCCTCTTCTGCCTGTGTGCCCCCCTTCTGTCTGTGTGCCCCCCTTCTGTCTCTGTGCCCCCCTTCTCCCTGTGTGCCCCCCTTCTGTCTCTGTGCCCCCCTTCTGTCTCTGTGCCCCCCTTCTGTCTGTATGCCCCCCTCTTCTGTCTGTGTGCCCCCTTCTGTCTGTGTGCCCCCTCTTCTCCCTGTGTGCCCCCCTTCTGTCTGTGTGCCCCCTCTTCTCCCTGTGTGCCCCCCTTCTGTCTGTATGCCCCCTCTTCTGTCTGTGTGCCCCCTCTTCTGTCTGTGTGCCCCTCTTCTGTCTGTGTGCCCCCTTCTGTCTGTGTGCCCCCCTTCTGTCTCTGTGCCCCCCTTCTGTCTGTATGCCCCCCTCTTCTGTCTGTGTGCCCCCCTTCTCCCTGTGTGCCCCCTCTTCTGTCTGTGTGCCCCCTCTTCTCCCTGTGTGCCCCCCCTTCTGTCTGTGTGCCCCTCTTCTGTCTGTGTGCCCCCCTCTTCTGTCTGTGTGCCCCCCTTCTCCCTGTGTGCCCCCTCTTCTGTCTGTGTGCCCCCCTTCTGTCTCTGTGCCCCCCTTCTGTCTGTGTGCCCCCCTTCTGTCTGTGTGCCCCCCCTTCTGTCTGTGTGCCCCCCTTCTGTCTGTGTGCCCCCTTCTGTCTGTGTGCCCCCCTTCTGTCTGTGTGCCCCCCCTTCTGTCTGTGTGCCCCCCTTCTGTCTGTGTGCCCCCTCTTCTGTCTGTGTGCCCCCCTCTTCTGTCTGTGTGCCCCCCTTCTGTCTGTGTGCCCCCCCTTCTGCCTGTGTGCCCCCCTTCTGTCTGTGTGCCCCCTCTTCTGTCTGTGTGCCCCCTCTTCTCCCTGTGTGCCCCCCTTCTGTCTGTGTGCTCCCCTTCTGTCTGTGTGCCCCCCTTCTGTCTGTGTGCCCCCCCTTCTGTCTGTGTGCCCCCTCTTCTGTCTGTGTGCCCCCTCTTCTCCCTGTGTGCCCCCTCTTCTGTCTGTGTGCCCCCCTTCTGCCTGTGTGCCCCCTCTTCTCCCTGTGTGCCCCCTCTTCTCCCTGTGTGCCCCCTCTTCTGTCTGTGTGCCCCCCTTCTCCCTGTGTGCCCCCCCTTCTGTCTGTGTGCCCCCTCTTCTGTCTGTGTGCCCCCCTTCTGTCTCTGTGCCCCCCCTTCTGTCTGTGTGCCCCCTCTTCTCCCTGTGTGCCCCCTCTTCTGTCTGTGTGTCCCCCCTTCTGTCTGTGTGCCCCCCTTCTGTCTGTGTGCCCCCCTTCTGTCTGTGTGCCCCCTCTTCTGTCTGTGTGCCCCCCTTCTGTCTGTGTGCCCCCTTCTCCCTGTGTGCCCCCTCTTCTGTCTGTGTGCCCCCCTTCTGTCTGTGTGCCCCCTCTTCTGTCTGTGTGCCCCCTCTTCTGTCTGTGTGCCCCCCTTCTCCCTGTGTGCCCCCCCTTCTGTCTGTGTGCCCCCCTCTTCTGTCTCTGTGCCCCCCTTCTGTCTCTGTGCCCCCCTTCTCCCTGTGTGCCCCCCCTTCTGTCTGTGTGCCCCCCTTCTGCCTGTGTGCCCCCCTTCTGTCTGTGTGCCCCCCTTCTGTCTGTGTGCCCCCCTTCTCCCTGTGTGCCCCCCTTCTGTCTCTGTGCCCCCCTTCTGTCTGTATGCCCCCCTCTTCTGTCTCTGTGCCCCCCTTCTGTCTGTGTGCCCCCTCTTCTCCCTGTGTGCCCCCCTTCTGTCTGTGTGCCCCCTCTTCTGTCTCTGTGCCCCCTCTTCTCCCTGTGTGCCCCCTCTTCTGTCTGTGTGCCCCCCTTCTCCCTGTGTGCCCCCCCCTTCTGTCTGTGTGCCCCCTTCTGTCTCTGTGCCCCCCCTTCTGTCTGTGTGCCCCCTCTTCTGCCTGTGTGCCCCCCTTCTGTCTGTGTGCCCCCCTTCTCCCTGTGTGCCCCCCTTCTGTCTCTGTGCCCCCCTTCTGTCTGTATGCCCCCCTCTTCTGTCTCTGTGCCCCCCTTCTGTCTGTGTGCCCCCTCTTCTCCCTGTGTGCCCCCCTTCTGTCTCTGTGCCCCCCTTCTGTCTGTGTGCCCCCTCTTCTCCCTGTGTGCCCCCCTTCTGTCTGTGTGCCCCCTCTTCTGTCTCTGTGCCCCCTCTTCTGTCTCTGTGCCCCCCTTCTGTCTGTGTGCCCCCCTTCTGTCTGTGTGCCCCCTCTTCTGTCTCTGTGCCCCCTCTTCTGTCTCTGTGCCCCCCCTTCTGTCTGTGTGCCCCCTCTTCTGCCTGTGTGCCCCCCTTCTGTCTGTGTGCCCCCCTTCTCCCTGTGTGCCCCCCTTCTGTCTCTGTGCCCCCCTTCTGTCTGTGTGCCCCCTCTTCTCCCTGTGTGCCCCCCTTCTGTCTCTGTGCCCCCCTTCTGTCTGTATGCCCCCCTCTTCTGTCTCTGTGCCCCCCTTCTGTCTGTGTGCCCCCTCTTCTCCCTGTGTGCCCCCTTCTGTCTGTGTGCCCCCTCTTCTGTCTGTATGCCCCCCTCTTCTGTCTCTGTGCCCCCCTTCTGTCTGTATGCCCCCCTCTTCTGTCTCTGTGCCCCCCTTCTGTCTGTATGCCCCCCTCTTCTGTCTGTGTGCCCCCCTTCTCCCTGTGTGCCCCTCTTCTGTCTGTGTGCCCCCCTCTTCTCCCTGTGTGCCCCCCCTTCTGTCTGTGTGCCCCCCTTCTGTCTGTGTGCCCCCCTTCTGTCTGTGTGCCCCGCTTCTGTCTGTGTGCCCCCCTCTTCTGTCTGTGTGCCCCGCTTCTGTCTGTGTGCCCCCCTCTTCTGTCTGTGTGCCCCCCTTCTGTCTGTGTGCCCCCCCTTCTGTCTGTGTGCCCCCCTTCTCCCTGTGTGCCCCCCCTTCTGTCTGTGTGCCCCCCCTTCTGTCTGTGTGCCCCCCTTCTCCCTGTGTGCCCCCTCTTCTGTCTGTGTGCCCCCCCCTTCTGTCTGTGTGCCCCGCTTCTGTCTCTGTGCCCCCTCTTCTGTCTCTGTGCCCCCTCTTCCGTCTGTGTGCCCCCTCTTCTCCCTGTGTGTCCCCTCTTCTGTCTCTGTGCCCCCCTTCTGTCTGTATGCCCCCCTCTTCCGTCTGTGTGCCCCCTCTTCTGTCTGTGTGCCCCCCCTTCTGTCTGTGTGCCCCCCTTCTGTCTGTGTGCCCCCCTTCTGTCTGTGTGCCCCCCTTCTGTCTGTGTGCCCCCCTCTTCCGTCTGTGTGCCCCCTCTTCTGTCTGTGTGCCCCCCTTCTCCCTGTGTGCCCCCTCTTCTGTCTGTGTGCCCCCCTTCTCCCTGTGTGCCCCCTCTTCCGTCTGTGTGCCCCCTCTTCTCCCTGTGTGCCCCCCTTCTGTCTCTGTGCCCCCCTTCTGTCTGTATGCCCCCCTCTTCTGTCTGTGTGCCCCCCTTCTGTCTGTGTGCCCCCCTTCTCCCTGTGTGCCCCCTCTTCTGTCTCTGTGCCCCCTCTTCTGTCTGTGTGTCCCCTCTTCTCCCTGTGTGCCCCCTCTTCTGTCTGTGTGCCCCCCTTCTCCCTGTGTGCCCCCTCTTCTGTCTGTGTGCCCCCTCTTCTCCCTGTGTGCCCCCCCTTCTGTCTGTGTGCCCCTCTTCTGTCTGTGTGCCCCCCTCTTCTGTCTGTGTGCCCCCCTTCTCCCTGTGTGCCCCCCCTTCTGTCTGTGTGCCCCCCTTCTGCCTGTGTGCCCCCCTTCTGTCTCTGTGCCCCTCTTCTCCCTGTGTGCCCCCCCTTCTGTCTGTGTGCCCCCCTTCTGTCTGTGTGCCCCCCTTCTGTCTGTGTGCCCCCCTTCTGTCTGTGTGCCCCCTCTTCTGTCTGTGTGCCCCCCCTTCTGTCTGTGTGCCCCCTCTTCTGTCTGTGTGCCCCCTCTTCTGTCTCTGTGTCCCCTCTTCTGTCTGTGTGCCCCCCTTCTCCCTGTGTGCCCCCCTTCTGTCTGTGTGCCCCCCTTCTGCCTGTGTGCCCCCCCTTCTGTCTGTGTGCCCCCCTTCTGTCTGTGTGCCCCCCTTCTGTCTGTGTGCCCCCCTTCTGCCTGTGTGCCCCCCTTCTGTCTGTGTGCCCCCCTTCTCCCTGTGTGCCCCCCCTTCTGTCTGTGTGCCCCCCTTCTCCCTGTGTGCCCCCCTTCTGTCTGTGTGCCCCCCTTCTGCCTCTGTGCCCCCCCTTCTCCCTGTGTGCCCCCCCTTCTGTCTGTGTGCCCCCCTTCTCCCTGTGTGCCCCCCCTTCTGTCTCTGTGCCCCCCTTCTGTCTGTGTGCCCCCTCTTCTGTCTGTGTGCCCCCCCTTCTCCCTGTGTGCCCCCCCTTCTGTCTGTGTGCCCCCTCTTCTGTCTGTGTGCCCCCCTTCTCCCTGTGTGCCCCCTCTTCTCCCTGTGTGCCCCCCCTTCTGTCTGTATGCCCCCCTTCTGTCTCTGTGCCCCTCTTCTGTCTCTGTGCCCCCCTTCTGTCTGTATGCCCCCCTCTTCTGTCTCTGTGCCCCTCTTCTGTCTGTGTGCCCCCCTTCTGTCTGTGTGCCCCCCTTCTGTCTGTGTGCCCCCTCTTCTGTCTCTGTGCCCCCCTTCTGTCTGTATGCCCCCCTCTTCTGTCTCTGTGCCCCCCTTCTGTCTCTGTGCCCCCCTTCTGTCTGTATGCCCCCCTCTTCTGTCTGTGTGCCCCCCTTCTGTCTCTGTGCCCCCCTTCTGTCTCTGTGCCCCCCTTCTGTCTGTGTGCCCCCTCTTCTGTCTGTGTGCCCCCCCTTCTCCCTGTGTGCCCCCTCTTCTGTCTGTGTGCCCCCCTCTTCTCCCTGTGTGCCCCCCCTTCTGTCTGTGTGCCCCCCTTCTGTCTGTGTGCCCCCCTTCTGTCTGTGTGCCCCCTCTTCCGTCTGTGTGCCCCCTCTTCTCCCTGTGTGCCCCCCTTCTGTCTCTGTGCCCCCTCTTCTGTCTGTGTGCCCCCTCTTCTGTCTGTGTGCCCCCCTTCTGTCTGTGTGCCCCCCTTCTGTCTGTATGCCCCCTCTTCTGTCTGTATGCCCCCCTTCTGTCTGTGTGCCCCCCTTCTGTCTGTGTGCCCCCCTTCTGTCTGTGTGCCCCCCTTCTGTCTGTGTGCCCCCCTTCTGTCTGTGTGCCCCCCTTCTGTCTGTATGCCCCCCTTCTGTCTGTGTGCCCCCCTTCTGTCTGTGTGCCCCCCTTCTGTCTGTGTGCCCCCCTTCTGTCTCTGTGCCCCCCTTCTGTCTGTGTGCCCCCCTTCTGTCTGTATGCCCCCCTTCTGTCTGTATGCCCCCCTTCTGTCTGTGTGCCCCCTCTTCTGTCTGTATGCCCCCCTTCTGTCTGTATGCCCCCCTTCTGTCTGTATGCCCCCCTTCTGTCTGTGTGCCCCCCTTCTGTCTGTGTGCCCCCCTTCTGTCTGTGTGCCCCCTTCTCCCTGTGTGCCCCCTCTTCTCCCTGTGTGCCCCCCTTCTGTCTCTGTGCCCCCTCTTCTGTCTCTGTGCCCCTCTTCCGTCTGTGTGCCCCCTCTTCTGTCTGTGTGCCCCCCTTCTCCCTGTGTGCCCCCCCTTCTCCCTGTGTGCCCCCCTTCTGTCTCTGTGCCCCCCTTCTGTCTCTGTGCCCCCCTTCTGTCTGTATGCCCCCCTCTTCTGTCTGTGTGCCCCCTCTTCTGTCTGTGTGCCCCCCCTTCTCCCTGTGTGCCCCCTCTTCTGTCTGTGTGCCCCCTCTTCTCCCTGTGTGCCCCCCTTCTCCCTGTGTGCCCCCCTTCTGTCTCTGTGCCCCCCTTCTGTCTCTGTGCCCCCCTTCTGTCTCTGTGCCCCCCTTCTGTCTGTGTGCCCCCCTTCTGTCTCTGTGCCCCCCTTCTGTCTGTGTGCCCCCTCTTCTGTCTGTGTGCCCCCCTTCTGTCTGTGTGCCCCCCTTCTGTCTGTGTGCCCCCTCTTCTGTCTGTGTGCCCCCCTTCTCCCTGTGTGCCCCCTCTTCTGTCTGTGTGCCCCCTCTTCTCCCTGTGTGCCCCCCTTCTGTCTCTGTGCCCCCCTTCTGTCTCTGTGCCCCCCTTCTGTCTGTATGCCCCCCTCTTCTGTCTGTGTGCCCCCCTTCTGTCTGTGTGCCCCCCCTTCTGTCTGTGTGCCCCCCTTCTGTCTGTGTGCCCCCCTTCTGTCTGTGTGCCCCCCTTCTGTCTGTGTGCCCCCCTTCTGTCTGTGTGCCCCCTTCTCCCTGTGTGCCCCCTCTTCTCCCTGTGTGCCCCCCTTCTGTCTCTGTGCCCCCTCTTCTGTCTCTGTGCCCCTCTTCCGTCTGTGTGCCCCCTCTTCTGTCTGTGTGCCCCCCTTCTCCCTGTGTGCCCCCTCTTCTGTCTGTGTGCCCCCTCTTCTGTCTGTGTGCCCCCCTTCTCCCTGTGTGCCCCCTCTTCTGTCTGTGTGCCCCCCTTCTCCCTGTGTGCCCCCCTTCTGTCTCTGTGCCCCCCTTCTGTCTCTGTGCCCCCCTTCTGTCTGTGTGCCCCCTCTTCTGTCTGTGTGCCCCCCTTCTCCCTGTGTGCCCCCTCTTCTGTCTGTGTGCCCCCTCTTCTGTCTCTGTGCCCCCCTTCTGTCTGTGTGCCCCCTCTTCTGTCTGTGTGCCCCCCTTCTCCCTGTGTGCCCCCTCTTCTGTCTGTGTGCCCCCTCTTCTGTCTGTGTGCCCCCCCTTCTCCCTGTGTGCCCCCTCTTCTGTCTGTGTGCCCCCTCTTCTCCCTGTGTGCCCCCCTTCTCCCTGTGTGCCCCCCTTCTGTCTGTGTGCCCCCCTTCTCCCTGTGTGCCCCCTCTTCTGTCTGTGTGCCCCCCTTCTCCCTGTGTGCCCCCTCTTCTCCCTGTGTGCCCCCCCTTCTCCCTGTGTGCCCCCCTTCTGTCTCTGTGCCCCCCTTCTGTCTCTGTGCCCCCCTTCTGTCTGTGTGCCCCCTCTTCTGTCTCTGTGCCCCCCCTTCTCCCTGTGTGCCCCCTCTTCTGTCTGTGTGCCCCCTCTTCTCCCTGTGTGCCCCCCTTCTCCCTGTGTGCCCCCCTTCTGTCTCTGTGCCCCCCTTCTGTCTCTGTGCCCCCCTTCTGTCTGTATGCCCCCCTCTTCTGTCTGTGTGCCCCCCTTCTGTCTGTGTGCCCCCTCTTCTGTCTGTGTGCCCCCCTTCTGTCTGTGTGCCCCCCTTCTGTCTGTGTGCCCCCTCTTCTGTCTGTGTGCCCCCCCTTCTCCCTGTGTGCCCCCTCTTCTGCCTGTGTGCCCCCCTTCTGTCTGTGTGCCCCCCTTCTGTCTCTGTGCCCCCCTTCTCCCTGTGTGCCCCCTCTTCTGTCTGTGTGCCCCCTTCTGCCTGTGTGCCCCCCTTCTGTCTGTGTGCCCCCTCTTCTGTCTGTGTGCCCCCTCTTCTGCCTGTGTGCCCCCCTTCTGTCTCTGTGCCCCCCTTCTCCCTGTGTGCCCCCCTTCTGTCTCTGTGCCCCCCTTCTGTCTCTGTGCCCCCCTTCTGTCTGTATGCCCCCCTCTTCTGTCTGTGTGCCCCCTTCTGCCTGTGTGCCCCCCTTCTGCCTGTGTGCCCCCTCTTCTGTCTGTGTGCCCCCTCTTCTGTCTGTGTGCCCCCCTTCTGTCTCTGTGCCCCCCTTCTGTCTCTGTGCCCCCCTTCTGTCTGTATGCCCCCCTCTTCTGTCTGTGTGCCCCCTTCTGCCTGTGTGCCCCCCTTCTGTCTGTGTGCCCCCCTTCTGTCTCTGTGCCCCCCTTCTCCCTGTGTGCCCCCCTTCTGTCTCTGTGCCCCCCTTCTGTCTCTGTGCCCCCCTTCTGTCTGTATGCCCCCCTCTTCTGTCTGTGTGCCCCCCTTCTGTCTGTGTGCCCCCCCTTCTCCCTGTGTGCCCCCTCTTCTGTCTGTGTGCCCCCTCTTCTCCCTGTGTGCCCCCCTTCTCCCTGTGTGCCCCCCTTCTGTCTCTGTGCCCCCCTTCTGTCTCTGTGCCCCCCTTCTGTCTCTGTGCCCCCCTTCTGTCTGTGTGCCCCCTCTTCTGTCTCTGTGCCCCTCTTCCGTCTGTGTGCCCCCTCTTCTGTCTGTGTGCCCCCCTTCTCCCTGTGTGCCCCCTCTTCTGTCTGTGTGCCCCCTCTTCTGTCTGTGTGCCCCCCTTCTCCCTGTGTGCCCCCTCTTCTGTCTGTGTGCCCCCTCTTCTCCCTGTGTGCCCCCCTTCTGTCTCTGTGCCCCCCTTCTGTCTCTGTGCCCCCCTTCTGTCTGTATGCCCCCCTCTTCTGTCTGTGTGCCCCCTCTTCTGTCTGTGTGCCCCCCCTTCTCCCTGTGTGCCCCCTCTTCTGTCTGTGTGCCCCCTCTTCTCCCTGTGTGCCCCCCTTCTCCCTGTGTGCCCCCCTTCTGTCTCTGTGCCCCCCTTCTGTCTCTGTGCCCCCCTTCTGTCTGTGTGCCCCCTCTTCTGTCTCTTTGCCCCCCCTTCTCCCTGTGTGCCCCCTCTTCTGTCTGTGTGCCCCCCTTCTCCCTGTGTGCCCCCTCTTCTGTCTGTGTGCCCCCTCTTCTCCCTGTGTGCCCCCCTTCTCCCTGTGTGCCCCCCTTCTGTCTCTGTGCCCCCCTTCTGTCTCTGTGCCCCCCTTCTGTCTGTATGCCCCCCTCTTCTGTCTGTGTGCCCCCCTTCTGTCTGTGTGCCCCCTCTTCTGCCTGTGTGCCCCCCTTCTGTCTGTGTGCCCCCCTTCTGTCTCTGTGCCCCCCTTCTCCCTGTGTGCCCCCCTTCTGTCTGTATGCCCCCCTCTTCTGTCTGTGTGCCCCCCTTCTCCCTGTGTGCCCCCCTTCTGTCTCTGTGCCCCCTCTTCTGTCTGTGTGCCCCCCTTCTGTCTCTGTGCCCCCTCTTCTGTCTCTGTGCCCCCTCTTCTCCCTGTGTGCCCCCTCTTCTGTCTGTGTGCCCCCTCTTCTGTCTGTGTGTCCCCTCTTCTGTCTGTGTGCCCCCCTTCTGTCTGTGTGCCCCCCCTTCTGTCTGTGTGCCCCCTCTTCTCCCTGTGTGCCCCCTCTTCTGTCTGTGTGTCCCCCCTTCTGTCTGTGTGCCCCCCTTCTGTCTCTGTGCCCCCCTTCTGTCTGTGTGCCCCCTTCTCCCTGTGTGCCCCCTCTTCTGTCTGTGTGCCCCCCTTCTGTCTGTGTGCCCCCTCTTCTGTCTGTGTGCCCCCCTTCTGTCTGTGTGCCCCCCTTCTGTCTCTGTGCCCCCCTTCTCCCTGTGTGCCCCCCTTCTGTCTGTATGCCCCCCTCTTCTGTCTGTGTGCCCCCTTCTGTCTGTGTGCCCCCTCTTCTGTCTGTGTGCCCCTCTTCTGTCTGTGTGCCCCCTTCTGTCTGTGTGCCCCCTTCTGTCTGTGTGCCCCCTCTTCTGTCTGTGTGCCCCCTCTTCTCCCTGTGTGCCCCCCTTCTGTCTGTGTGCCCCCCTTCTGTCTGTGTGCCCCCCTTCTGTCTGTGTGCCCCCTCTTCTCCCTGTGTGCCCCCTCTTCTGTCTGTGTGCCCCCCTTCTCCCTGTGTGCCCCCCCTTCTGTCTGTATGCCCCCCTCTTCTGTCTGTGTGCCCCCCTTCTGTCTCTGTGCCCCCCTTCTGTCTCTGTGCCCCCCTTCTGTCTGTATGCCCCCCTCTTCTGTCTGTGTGCCCCCCTTCTCCCTGTGTGCCCCCCTTCTGTCTGTGTGCCCCCCTTCTCCCTGTGTGCCCCCTCTTCTGTCTGTGTGCCCCCCTCTTCTCCCTGTGTGCCCCCCCTTCTGTCTGTGTGCCCCCCTTCTGTCTGTGTGCCCCCCTTCTGTCTGTGTGCCCCTCTTCTGTCTGTGTGCCCCCTTCTGTCTGTGTGCCCCCTTCTGTCTGTGTGCCCCCTCTTCTGTCTGTGTGCCCCCTCTTCTCCCTGTGTGCCCCCTCTTCTGTCTGTGTGCCCCCCTTCTCCCTGTGTGCCCCCTCTTCTGTCTGTGTGCCCCCTCTTCTCCCTGTGTGCCCCCTCTTCTGTCTGTGTGCCCCCCTTCTCCCTGTGTGCCCCCCCTTCTGTCTGTGTGCCCCCTCTTCTGTCTGTGTGCCCCCCTTCTGTCTCTGTGCCCCCTCTTCTGTCTCTGTGCCCCCTCTTCTCCCTGTGTGCCCCCTCTTCTGTCTGTGTGCCCCCTCTTCTGTCTGTGTGTCCCCTCTTCTGTCTGTGTGCCCCCCTTCTGTCTGTGTGCCCCCCCTTCTGTCTGTGTGCCCCCTCTTCTCCCTGTGTGCCCCCTCTTCTGTCTGTGTGTCCCCCCTTCTGTCTGTGTGCCCCCCTTCTGTCTCTGTGCCCCCCTTCTGTCTGTGTGCCCCCTTCTCCCTGTGTGCCCCCTCTTCTGTCTGTGTGCCCCCCTTCTGTCTGTGTGCCCCCTCTTCTGTCTGTGTGCCCCCCTTCTCCCTGTGTGCCCCCTCTTCTGTCTGTGTGCCCCCCTTCTGTCTGTGTGCCCCCTCTTCTGTCTGTGTGCCCCCCTTCTGTCTGTGTGCCCCCTTCTCCCTGTGTGCCCCCTCTTCTGTCTGTGTGCCCCCCTTCTGTCTGTGTGCCCCCTCTTCTGTCTGTGTGCCCCCCTTCTCCCTGTGTGCCCCCCCTTCTGTCTCTGTGCCCCCCTTCTGTCTCTGTGCCCCCCTTCTGTCTGTGTGCCCCCCTTCTCCCTGTGTGCCCCCCCCTTCTGTCTGTGTGCCCCCCTTCTGCCTGTGTGCCCCCCTTCTGTCTGTGTGCCCCCTCTTCTGTCTGTGTGCCCCCCTTCTCCCTGTGTGCCCCCCCCTTCTGTCTGTGTGCCCCCTTCTGTCTCTGTGCCCCCCCTTCTGTCTGTGTGCCCCCCTTCTCCCTGTGTGCCCCCTCTTCTGTCTGTGTGCCCCCCTTCTGTCTGTGTGCCCCCTCTTCTGTCTGTGTGCCCCCCTTCTCCCTGTGTGCCCCCTCTTCTGTCTGTGTGCCCCCCTTCTGTCTGTGTGCCCCCCTTCTGTCTCTGTGCCCCCCTTCTGTCTCTGTGCCCCCCTTCTGTCTGTATGCCCCCCTCTTCTGTCTCTGTGCCCCCCTTCTGTCTGTGTGCCCCCCTTCTGTCTCTGTGCCCCCTCTTCTGTCTCTGTGCCCCTCTTCCGTCTGTGTGCCCCCCTTCTGTCTGTGTGCCCCCCTTCTGTCTGTGTGCCCCCTCTTCTGTCTCTGTGCCCCCTCTTCTGTCTCTGTGCCCCCCTTCTGTCTGTGTGCCCCCTCTTCTGTCTCTGTGCCCCTCTTCCGTCTGTGTGCCCCCTCTTCTGTCTGTATGCCCCCCTCTTCTGTCTGTGTGCCCCCCTTCTGTCTGTGTGCCCCCCTTCTGTCTGTGTGCCCCCTCTTCTGTCTGTGTGCCCCCCCTTCTCCCTGTGTGCCCCCTCTTCTGTCTGTGTGCCCCCCCTTCTGTCTGTATGCCCCCCTCTTCTGTCTGTGTGCCCCCCTTCTGTCTCTGTGCCCCCTCTTCTGTCTCTGTGCCCCCTCTTCTCCCTGTGTGCCCCCTCTTCTGTCTGTGTGCCCCCTCTTCTGTCTGTGTGTCCCCTCTTCTGTCTGTGTGCCCCCCTTCTGTCTGTGTGCCCCCTCTTCTGTCTGTGTGCCCCCCCTTCTCCCTGTGTGCCCCCTCTTCTGCCTGTGTGCCCCCCTTCTGTCTGTGTGCCCCCCTTCTGTCTCTGTGCCCCCCTTCTCCCTGTGTGCCCCTCTTCTGTCTGTGTGCCCCCTTCTGTCTGTGTGCCCCCTTCTGTCTGTGTGCCCCCTCTTCTGTCTGTGTGCCCCCTCTTCTCCCTGTGTGCCCCCCTTCTGTCTGTGTGCCCCCCTTCTGTCTGTGTGCCCCCCTTCTGTCTGTGTGCCCCCCCTTCTGTCTGTGTGCCCCCTCTTCTGTCTGTGTGCCCCCTCTTCTCCCTGTGTGCCCCCTCTTCTGTCTGTGTGCCCCCCTTCTGCCTGTGTGCCCCCTCTTCTCCCTGTGTGCCCCCTCTTCTGTCTGTGTGCCCCCCTTCTCCCTGTGTGCCCCCTCTTCTGTCTGTGTGCCCCCTCTTCTCCCTGTGTGCCCCCTCTTCTGTCTGTGTGCCCCCCTTCTCCCTGTGTGCCCCCCCTTCTGTCTGTGTGCCCCCTCTTCTGTCTGTGTGCCCCCCTTCTGTCTCTGTGCCCCCTCTTCTGTCTCTGTGCCCCCTCTTCTCCCTGTGTGCCCCCTCTTCTGTCTGTGTGCCCCCTCTTCTGTCTGTGTGTCCCCTCTTCTGTCTGTGTGCCCCCCTTCTGTCTGTGTGCCCCCCCTTCTGTCTGTGTGCCCCCTCTTCTCCCTGTGTGCCCCCTCTTCTGTCTGTGTGTCCCCCCTTCTGTCTGTGTGCCCCCCTTCTGTCTGTGTGCCCCCCTTCTGTCTGTGTGCCCCCTTCTCCCTGTGTGCCCCCTCTTCTGTCTGTGTGCCCCCCTTCTGTCTGTGTGCCCCCTCTTCTGTCTGTGTGCCCCCCTTCTCCCTGTGTGCCCCCCCTTCTGTCTCTGTGCCCCCCTTCTGTCTCTGTGCCCCCCTTCTGTCTGTGTGCCCCCCTTCTCCCTGTGTGCCCCCCCCTTCTGTCTGTGTGCCCCCCTTCTGCCTGTGTGCCCCCCTTCTGTCTGTGTGCCCCCTCTTCTGTCTGTGTGCCCCCCTTCTCCCTGTGTGCCCCCCCCTTCTGTCTGTGTGCCCCCTTCTGTCTCTGTGCCCCCCCTTCTGTCTGTGTGCCCCCCTTCTCCCTGTGTGCCCCCCTTCTGTCTCTGTGCCCCCCTTCTGTCTGTATGCCCCCCTCTTCTGTCTCTGTGCCCCCCTTCTGTCTCTGTGCCCCCCTTCTGTCTGTGTGCCCCCCTTCTCCCTGTGTGCCCCCCCCTTCTGTCTGTGTGCCCCCCTTCTGCCTGTGTGCCCCCCTTCTGTCTGTGTGCCCCCTCTTCTGTCTGTGTGCCCCCCTTCTCCCTGTGTGCCCCCCCCTTCTGTCTGTGTGCCCCCTTCTGTCTCTGTGCCCCCCCTTCTGTCTGTGTGCCCCCCTTCTCCCTGTGTGCCCCCCTTCTGTCTCTGTGCCCCCCTTCTGTCTGTATGCCCCCCTCTTCTGTCTCTGTGCCCCCCTTCTGTCTGTGTGCCCCCCTTCTGTCTCTGTGCCCCTCTTCCGTCTGTGTGCCCCCCTTCTGTCTGTGTGCCCCCCTTCTGTCTGTGTGCCCCCTCTTCTGTCTCTGTGCCCCCTCTTCTGTCTCTGTGCCCCCCTTCTGTCTGTGTGCCCCCTCTTCTGTCTCTGTGCCCCTCTTCCGTCTGTGTGCCCCCTCTTCTGTCTGTATGCCCCCCTCTTCTGTCTGTGTGCCCCCCTTCTGTCTGTGTGCCCCCCTTCTGTCTGTGTGCCCCCTCTTCTGTCTGTGTGCCCCCCCTTCTCCCTGTGTGCCCCCTCTTCTGTCTGTGTGCCCCCCCTTCTGTCTGTATGCCCCCCTCTTCTGTCTGTGTGCCCCCCTTCTGTCTCTGTGCCCCCCTTCTGTCTCTGTGCCCCCCTTCTGTCTGTATGCCCCCCTCTTCTGTCTGTGTGCCCCCCTTCTCCCTGTGTGCCCCCCTTCTGTCTGTGTGCCCCCCTTCTCCCTGTGTGCCCCCTCTTCTGTCTGTGTGCCCCCCTCTTCTCCCTGTGTGCCCCCCCTTCTGTCTGTGTGCCCCCCTTCTGTCTGTGTGCCCCCCTTCTGTCTGTGTGCCCCGCTTCTGTCTGTGTGCCCCCCTTCTGTCTGTGTGCCCCCTCTTCTGTCTGTGTGCCCCCCTTCTCCCTGTGTGCCCCCCCCTTCTGTCTGTGTGCCCCCCTTCTGTCTGTGTGCCCCCCTTCTGCCTGTGTGCCCCTCTTCTGTCTCTGTGCCCCCCTTCTGTCTCTGTGCCCCTCTTCCGTCTGTGTGCCCCCTCTTCTGTCTGTGTGCCCCCCTTCTCCCTGTGTGCCCCCTCTTCTGTCTGTGTGCCCCCTCTTCTCCCTGTGTGCCCCCCTTCTCCCTGTGTGCCCCCCTTCTGTCTCTGTGCCCCCCTTCTGTCTCTGTGCCCCCCTTCTGTCTGTATGCCCCCCTCTTCTGTCTGTGTGCCCCCTCTTCTGTCTGTGTGCCCCCCCTTCTCCCTGTGTGCCCCCTCTTCTGTCTGTGTGCCCCCTCTTCTCCCTGTGTGCCCCCCTTCTCCCTGTGTGCCCCCCTTCTGTCTCTGTGCCCCCCTTCTGTCTCTGTGCCCCCCTTCTGTCTCTGTGCCCCTCTTCTGTCTGTGTGCCCCCTCTTCTGTCTCTGTGCCCCCCTTCTGTCTGTGTGCCCCCTCTTCTGTCTGTGTGCCCCCCCTTCTCCCTGTGTGCCCCCTCTTCTGTCTGTGTGCCCCCCTTCTCCCTGTGTGCCCCCTCTTCTGTCTGTGTGCCCCCTCTTCTCCCTGTGTGCCCCCCTTCTCCCTGTGTGCCCCCCTTCTGTCTCTGTGCCCCCCTTCTGTCTCTGTGCCCCCCTTCTGTCTGTGTGCCCCCTCTTCTGTCTGTGTGCCCCCCTTCTGTCTGTGTGCCCCCCTTCTGTCTGTGTGCCCCCTCTTCTGTCTGTGTGCCCCCCCTTCTCCCTGTGTGCCCCCTCTTCTGCCTGTGTGCCCCCCTTCTGTCTGTGTGCCCCCTCTTCTGTCTGTGTGCCCCCCTTCTCCCTGTGTGCCCCCTCTTCTGTCTGTGTGCCCCCTCTTCTCCCTGTGTGCCCCCCTTCTCCCTGTGTGCCCCCCTTCTGTCTCTGTGCCCCCCTTCTGTCTCTGTGCCCCCCTTCTGTCTGTATGCCCCCCTCTTCTGTCTGTGTGCCCCCCTTCTGTCTGTGTGCCCCCCCCTTCTGTCTGTGTGCCCCCCTTCTGTCTGTGTGCCCCTCTTCTGTCTGTGTGCCCCCTTCTGCCTGTGTGCCCCCCTTCTGTCTGTGTGCCCCCTCTTCTGTCTGTGTGCCCCCTTCTCCCTGTGTGCCCCCCTTCTGTCTGTGTGCCCCCTTCTGTCTGTGTGCCCCCCTTCTGTCTGTGTGCCCCCCTTCTGTCTGTGTGCCCCCCTTCTGTCTGTGTGCCCCCCCTTCTGTCTGTGTGCCCCCCTTCTGTCTGTGTGCCCCCCCTTCTGTCTGTGTGCCCCCCTTCTGTCTGTGTGCCCCCTTCTCCCTGTGTGCCCCCTCTTCTGTCTGTGTGCCCCCTCTTCTCCCTGTGTGCCCCCCTTCTGTCTGTGTGCCCCCCTTCTGTCTGTGTGCCCCCCTTCTGTCTGTGTGCCCCCTCTTCTGTCTGTGTGCCCCCTCTTCTCCCTGTGTGCCCCCTCTTCTGTCTGTGTGCCCCCCTTCTCCCTGTGTGCCCCCTCTTCTGTCTGTGTGCCCCCTCTTCTCCCTGTGTGCCCCCTCTTCTGTCTGTGTGTCCCCCTTCTGTCTGTGTGCCCCCCTTCTCCCTGTGTGCCCCCCCTTCTGTCTGTGTGCCCCCTCTTCTCCCTGTGTGCCCCCTCTTCTGTCTGTGTGTCCCCTCTTCTGTCTGTGTGCCCCCTCTTCTCCCTGTGTGCCCCCTCTTCTGTCTGTGTGCCCCCTCTTCTGTCTCTGTGCCCCCTCTTCTGTCTCTGTGCCCCCTCTTCTCCCTGTGTGCCCCCTCTTCTGTCTGTGTGCCCCCCTTCTCCCTGTGTGCCCCCTCTTCTGTCTGTGTGCCCCCTCTTCTCCCTGTGTGCCCCCTCTTCTGTCTGTGTGTCCCCCTTCTGTCTGTGTGCCCCCCTTCTCCCTGTGTGCCCCCCCTTCTGTCTGTGTGCCCCCTCTTCTCCCTGTGTGCCCCCTCTTCTGTCTGTGTGTCCCCTCTTCTGTCTGTGTGCCCCCTCTTCTCCCTGTGTGCCCCCTCTTCTGTCTGTGTGTCCCCCCTTCTGTCTGTGTGCCCCCCTTCTGTCTGTGTGCCCCCCTTCTGTCTGTGTGCCCCCTCTTCTGTCTGTGTGCCCCCCTTCTGTCTGTGTGCCCCCTTCTCCCTGTGTGCCCCCTCTTCTGTCTGTGTGCCCCCCTTCTGTCTGTGTGCCCCCTCTTCTGTCTGTGTGCCCCCTCTTCTGTCTGTGTGCCCCCCTTCTGTCTGTGTGCCCCCCCTTCTGTCTGTGTGCCCCCCTTCTGTCTGTGTGCCCCCTCTTCTGTCTGTGTGCCCCCTCTTCTGTCTGTGTGCCCCCTCTTCTGTCTGTGTGCCCCCCTTCTGTCTGTGTGCCCCCTTCTCCCTGTGTGCCCCCTCTTCTGTCTGTGTGCCCCCTCTTCTGTCTGTGTGCCCCCCTTCTGTCTGTGTGCCCCCTTCTGTCTGTGTGCCCCCTCTTCTCCCTGTGTGCCCCCCTTCTCCCTGTGTGCCCCCCTTCTGTCTCTGTGCCCCCCTTCTGTCTGTGTGCCCCCCTCTTCTGTCTGTGTGCCCCCCTTCTGTCTGTGTGCCCCCCTTCTGTCTGTGTGCCCCCTCTTCTCCCTGTGTGCCCCCTCTTCTCCCTGTGTGCCCCCTCTTCTGTCTGTGTGCCCCCCTTCTGTCTGTGTGCCCCCCCTTCTGTCTGTGTGCCCCCTTCTGTCTCTGTGCCCCGCTTCTGTCTGTGTGCCCCCCTCTTCTGTCTGTGTGCCCCGCTTCTGTCTGTGTGCCCCCCCTTCTGTCTGTGTGCCCCCTTCTGTCTCTGTGCCCCTCTTCTCCCTGTGTGCCCCCTCTTCTGTCTGTGTGCCCCCCTTCTGTCTGTGTGCCCCCCTTCTGTCTGTGTGCCCCCTCTTCTGTCTGTGTGCCCCCCTTCTCCCTGTGTGCCCCCCTTCTGTCTCTGTGCCCCCCTTCTGTCTGTGTGCCCCCTTCTGTCTCTGTGCCCCTCTTCTCCCTGTGTGCCCCGCTTCTGTCTGTGTGCCCCCCTCTTCTGTCTGTGTGCCCCCCTTCTCCCTGTGTGCCCCCCTTCTGTCTCTGTGCCCCCCTTCTGTCTGTGTGCCCCCCTCTTCTGTCTGTGTGCCCCCCTTCTTTCTGTGTGCCCCCCTTCTGTCTGTGTGCCCCCCTTCTGTCTGTGTGCCCCCTCTTCTGTCTGTGTGCCCCCCTTCTGTCTGTGTGCCCCCCTTCTGTCTGTGTGCCCCCTCTTCTGTCTGTGTGCCCCCCTTCTGTCTGTGTGCCCCCTCTTCTGTCTGTGTGCCCCCCTTCTCCCTGTGTGCCCCCTCTTCTGCCTGTCTTTCCAGACCTTCTGAACCTCTGTGTTACGGGGGACGTTGGAGAAGTGGCTGAGGGCCGGCAGGGAAGCCCTTCATGGTTCCTTCCAGGAATCAGGGGAAGCTGGGAAAGTCCTGACAACGCCCCCGAGGCTCCGAGGGTGACTCAGAAGCCCGCGAGGGCAGCAGAGGTTCCAGTAGGAGCCTGCCAGAAGCCGCTGACCTGGCACTGGGCCTTAAGCCCCCCCCCCCCCCCGCGCCCATCAGCCCAGTCCCGACTCTCGGGGACTTGCCCTGTGGCCCTGGCACCCAGTGGCCGGGCCAGCCCCGGAGCTCGGGCCCCTCAACGACGCGGGAGCTCGGTCGGGCAAAGGGGGGGCTGAGAGAATACAGACTCATCCAGGCGCCCCCTCCCCAGAAACCAGGATCACATCTCATGTTCTCCTTCTGAGCGGAGGGACCCCCCCCCGGAAATGGAGACATGGGATGTGGAGAAACTGCTGGAGCAGCAGCCGGAGAGCCCGGAGAGCCCGGCCGGTCACAAAGGGATTGTGGGACAGAAGCCCCAGAGGGGTCGTCACAGATCCCGTGCAGGGGGAGGGCACGTGTGCAGAGGGAAGTGAAGGCAGAGACCCACAGAGACAATCAGAGACTGCGACAGAGAGATGAGAGACCCACAGAGACAGAGACAGAGAGATGAGAGACCCACAGAGACAGAGACTGAGAGAGATGAGAGACCCACAGAGACAGAGACTGAGAGAGATAAGAGACCCACAGAGAGACAGAGACTGAGAGAGATGAGAGACCCACAGAGAGACAGAGACTGAGAGAGATGAGAGACCCACAGAGAGACAGAGACTGAGAGAGATGAGAGACCACACAGAGACAGAGAGATGCAGAGAGAGACAGGAAGAAAGACAGATAGGAGACATGCAGAGAGACAGAGACAGGGAAAATTAGGAGGGAGAGAGGCAGAAAGAAGGAGAAAAGGAGAGGAGAGAGACCGAGGAGCCCGAGGTGTGGGGAAAGAGGGAGGAGGAGGAGGAAGAGGGCAGTGTCCAGAGGAGGCCGATCAGCATGGTGCCCCGCGCTCCAGAGGCCGGGTGGGGGTCTCTAGTAACTCCACCTCACGCATCTACTCAGAAAACCAACTCCCAGTCAGCGCCCCCAAGATCCCCTTTCTCCTCTAGGAGATGGTGTTCCCTAACTCCTCCGGGCGCTTTAGAAATGGCCTGCCAGTCAGGGCTTTAACCCGCCTGCCGGAGCCGGGCACCCTCCTCCTGGCGAATTCTGAGCTCCGCTGGGAGCTTGCCTCCCCCTTTCGTTGTTTGCGAAGCCCCCTTTTCCTCGCTAAAGACTGTTACAGATTGAACTCCCTCTCAGCCGCTTAATAAAATCTTTGCCCCTTGATTTGGAGGAGGACCTGTAACCCCGAAATAGGTTGGGGTACCCCCGCCATTTTGGTGTCTCTGTACAGAAGGACCGCGGAAGTCACAGAAACTGAAGTCCGAAGCCTGAAATGACCAGGAGAGGGTCGGAGGCGGGACGAGAACTCGCAGCCTTTTGACTTTCAGGCCATTTTCTGTTTTCCCACACACCTCCTGCCTTCCGGGAACTTTTTGTGCGCAAACCTGGGAAACTAGCGCCCCCAAGGGATCTCTTGGGCGACGCGGGCCGGTTGCCAGTCCGCAGCAGCCCCCCCCCCCCCCCCCCCCCGGTGTGGGGCCCGCTCTGCCCTGGCGCCGGGCCAGGCTGAAGCCCTTCTCTGCAGCCCCCCCAAAGGCTCTACCCCGGAGGAAGGCGGGCTGAGTTTCCCCTCACGCGGCGGTCATCGCTTTTGTTCCGGGCTCTGGGAGGGAGCCTGCCGCTCATTCACTGTCTATGATAGGGAAGAGCAGGCTGCCCCTCCCACTAACCCCCTGGGCAGAGCCCCCGTGCGCACCTGGGGGGCCTGTGTTCGGGGACTCCCAGGTCCGAGCCCCGCGTAAGCTCTCCCAGGAAACCCCCCGCTGGGGAGGGGAAGAGCGGGCTGGGGAATGGGCGTGAGAGGGAGGAAGTGACTGGGGGGGGCCCAAAGTCCGGTGACGTTAGAGTCCTCGAGGGGCACGCAAATGAGCTGCGGGCTGGGGGGCAGTCTCCGGGCTGGAAGTCATCGGAGGCAGTGGCAGACCTTGACTGTTCTAAGGCAAGTCTTTAGTAGGCCTGGCTTTGACTGGGAGGACTCTCAGGCTGGCCATATTAAGGCGAGGTGGGGGCCGCGAGGGGGCGCAGTGGATGGAGCACCAGCCCTGAATTCAGGAGGACCCGAGTTCAAATCTGGTCTCGGACACTTAACACTTCCTGGCTGTGTGACCCTGGGCGAGTCACTTAACCCCAGCCTCAGGGAAAAAAAATCATATTAAGGCTACGTGGCAACTGGCCCCAAAACTGGCCTCCTTCCCTGGTCGAAAATCAGTCTGGAAGAGAAAGCGCCGATGGCCATTCACCCTGGATCGGCCAACCGGGACTTGGTCACTGTTGGCCAGTGGAGGAGTCAGTGACTCGGGTTTGGAAGAAATGGAACCAATCAGGGGGCGGCTAGGTGGCGCAGTGGATAAAGCACCAGCCCTGAATTCAAGAGGTCCAGAGTTCAAATCTGGTCTCGGACACTGAACACTTCCTGGCTGTGTGACCCTGCGCAAGTCACTTCACCCCAGCCTCAAAAAAAAAAAAAAAAAAAAAAAAAAAAAAGAAATGGAACCAATCAACCTGAGTCCCGCCCCTCAGGGTCAGAGGCTCGGGGGGAAGGGTCCCCGGAGGAAGAGAGCCGTGGCTTCTGAGATGGGGCAGGAGGGAGGGCCTTCCTGGCGGGGGTCACGTAATACCTCAACTCAAAGGTGGAAGGGGGACTTGAGGGAGCAGGGAGGAGGGAGGGATGCTCAGGCTGGGAAGAGTCAGGACCTCTGGTCCAAGGGCACGAGAGCCCCTCTGTAGCCCCCGAATGGCGGGCCGAGCGGGTCACTGAACAGGGGGGACGGCCATGTTGGAACCTCTCGTCTTGGTCTCTGCACTGTTGAAATATGACAGGCTCAGGAGCAGAATTCACAAAGGAAATTCAATAATCATTTACTAAGCACCCACTGCGTCCCACGGGGGCATTTTGCCTGGCACCGGCAGGTACTTCATAAATAGTTTAATTGGCCCATCCTCGACTATTACTAAAAGGTCTAATTAGCACATGATGGGTGCTTAATAAATAGTTTTAAAAAACCCATAGTAAGTGCTTAATAAACAGTTGAATTTTAAAAAATAAAAGTTGAATGAGCAAAAGGGCTCCCCCAAGGCTGATTCTAGGGCGATTGGCCACAAGGCGTGAAGGACCGTAATGGTGGAGGTGCCTGTGGCTTCTGCCACGCCCCATCTCACCAGCCAGGGCTCCGCACGGTGAGAATGCATCTGGGATCCTGTGGGGCCCCTGAAAGATGGCGCTCCGCCTCGTTTCTCACGGACCCCCCAAGAGAAAAATTCGTTTTTCCCACTTCCTCTCTTATTGCCCGTCCATAAGTCAGAGCAGCTTCTTGGAGATCATCTTGCTTCATTCAAGTGCTCCAGTCATATTTATTGCGGTGCAGTGGACCGGCCCGAGCTATAATTAATTGTTCCCTTCTAAGTTAGTTTCAGAATGACGTTCTGGCTTTGCATATTTCTTCTATATCGGTATCACGCCTCTACGTCAACTATTTTTATGATAACGTGTTAATTTTGCCTCATGTCGGTGGTTTTTTGTCATCATGCTTTTCTGTTATTGCTACATCTACTGCTATTTTTGCTGTGTTTCTGATGGCTCTTTGTGACTCCATTCGGCATTATCTGGGTAAAGAAACTCAAGTGGTTTGCCACCTCTTTCTCCAGCTCGTTTTTACAGACGAGGAAACTGAGGTAAACTGGAGTAAGTGACTTGCCTAGGGTCACCCGGCTCGTAGCCGAGGCCATGTTTGAATTCAGGTCTCCCTGACTCTAGACCTGGTCACTTAGTTTGTTTAAGATTGTGCTTTATTGTTTTGTTTTTCTCCCCAGGTCATTTTTACCTTCCGAATCCAATTCTCCCTTTGCAACAACAACAACAACAAAATGCGGTTCTGCCCATCTATATTGTGCCTGGGATATACTATGAGATATTTAACATGTATGGGAATGCCTGCCATCTAGGGGAGGAGGGAAGGAGGGGAAAAACTCGGAACAGAAGGGAGTACAAGGGATAATGTTGTAAAAAATTACCTGTGCATGTTACTGTCAAAAAATGTTATAATTATAAAATTAATTTAAAAAATAATATTGTGCTTTGAGGCAGAGACAGAGTATGTATTATCAAGTGATGTATGTGTGGTGGATGAATATGGTTTTCCTGAGAGCCTGGAGTAATAATCCTTTTTCTCCTTGTCAATTAATCAATTCTCTACGAATAAATTACAACATTTTATCTCCTTTTATGTATTTGTTGCTAGCTTGTGTAATTCCACTATGCCTTGGCTGACTTGCAGGGACTACAAAGACCCAGATGAAATTTCCTGACCAGAGTGATTTGGTTTTCTACATGCAGGGATGATGGGGGCCAAATGGAGAGAACTCTGGGTTTGGGGAGTTCAGCTGGGTTTTTGAAATCCTTTCTCTGAAAGTGGACGCCTAGTGTTCCCTCTAAATTTTTTTTTTCATTTTTTGCTAGCTTTATGTTATTGTATTTTTTTTTAAATGTAAAATTCTATTTTTCTGAGTTGGATCAGTTTTTGTTTTCTTTTTCTCTTAGGTAATTCTTCTAAACATATTTTCACATTTGTTATGCTGAACCCCCAAAAAATCAGACCAAAAGAGAAAAAGACATAAGAAAGGGGAAAACAAAAAAACAAAAAACAAGCAAACAAACAACAAAGAAGGTGAAAATACTGTGCTCGGATCCACACTCATCTCCATAGCTCTCTCTCTGGATGGGGCTGGCACTTCCCCGTTGGAACTGTCTGCAATCACTTCATTGTTGACAAGAGCCACTTGTCCATCAGTTGATCATCACATAATCTTGTTACTATGTACAATATTCTCTTGGTTTTGCCGACTTTACTCAGCATCAGTTCATATAAATCTTCCGGGATTTTCTGAAATCCTCCTGCTGATCGTTTCTTACAGAACAATAATATTCCATAATATTCATAAACCATAATTTCTTCAGCCATTTTCCAGCTGATGGGCATCCCCTCAGTTTCCAATTTGCTTTGTCTCTATCTGTATCTGTTGTCTCTTCCATTAGTTTGTAAGTTTTTTGAGGTCCTTTTCCCTCTTTTATGTTCTTTGTGGGATACAGACCTAGTAGAGACACTGCTGAATCAAGGGGGAGGCACACTTTGCTAGCCCTTTGGACATAATTCCAAATTGCTCTGAAAGGATCATTTCACAACTCTCCCAACGATGTATTAGTTGGACCATGCTTTTTTATTTATTTTTTGACTCTTCAACATGGAATCTATGCTAAATGCTATTTTTTTTAAATTTATTTTTTGACTCTTCAACATGGAATCTATGCTAAATGTTACTTTTTTAAATTTATTTTTTGACTCTTCAGCATGGAATCTATGCTAAATGCTATTTTTTTTTATTTATTTTTTGACTCTTCAACATGGAATCTATGCTAAATGTTATTTTTTTTTTCAATTTATTTTTTGACTCTTCAACATGGAATCTATGCTAAATGTTATTTTTTTTTCAATTTATTTTTTGACTCTTCAACATGGAATCTATGCTAAATGTTATTTTTTTCAATTTATTTTTTGACTCTTCAACATGGAATCTATGCTAAATGTTATTTTTTTCAATTTATTTTTTGACTCTTCAACATGGAATCTATGCTAAATGTTATTTTTTTTAATTTATTTTTTGACTCTTCAACATGGAATCTATGCTAAATGTTACTTTTTAAAATTTATTTTTTGACTCTTCAACATGGAATCTATGCTAAATGTTATTATTTTTTTAATTTATTTTTTGACTCTTCAACATGGAATCTATGCTAAATGTTACTTTTTAAAATTTATTTTTTGACTCTTCAACATGGAATCTATGCTAAATGTTATTATTTTTTTAATTTATTTTTTGACTCTTCAACATGGAATCTATGCTAAATGTTACTTTTTTAAATTTATTTTTTGACTCTTCAACATGGAATCTATGCTAAATGTTACTTTTTAAAATTTATTTTTTGACTCTTCAACATGGAATCTATGCTAAATGTTATTATTTTTTTAATTTATTTTTTGACTCTTCAACATGGAATCTATGCTAAATGTTACTTTTTTAAATTTATTTTTTGACTCTTCAACATGGAATCTATGCTAAATGTTAGGCTAAATAAGAACTACTGTAACATTTACTCAGTAGAAGGCAAATGAGGAAATAATCATAATATTTACTAAAGACAAAAGCGAAAAAATAGGTAGCTATCCTTTCCCGTGGCGTTCACACTGGACCGTGGTTTTTTCTTTTTTCTTTTTTTTAAGCAAACAATAAGCTCTGCAAAATGTCCTTGCGCATTTGCCCAGGATGGCGTCTGGGATGCGATTGCTGCTCCTAAGTTTGGAACTGGATGACCTTTATGCTGAGCTGACTCCGGGAGCACAGCAGTGGCGAAGTCGGAGGGAGGATGATGCTCGAGTCTTGCCGGGACCCCACAGGGGAGAAAAGTGCAAAAAAAATAAAAGCCAGCCTAGAAAGTGTGCCCAAGACCGGGGTGAGCGGGGCACGCTGGTCTGCGTGGCTCCTGTGGCCTTTCTTCAGCACCACCCGGTCAAACAGAGATGGAAAGTAGCTTGAGAGCCGGGGCTTCCCTGCGGCCTGATGAGAGCGAGGGAGATTCCCAGAGTTCCCTTCCTCCCCAGTGACTTTCCATTTTCTTGCTTCCCAGCCCGGAGCAGCCCCGAGCCAGGGCAGTGGGACTCTGCAGCCAGGGTCCCCTGGCCGTGGAACAGGTCACGCGGCTGGCGGCTGGAAGGGAACGGCGGCCACCTGGTGGCCAAGCTCTGATAGCGCCGGGCGGGGCAGCGGCTGAGAGGGAATTCTTGGGGGGCCGGGCCGGGTCCTGAAGTCCCCCCAGAACGGGGGCTCCAGTGATGGGGGGTTACAAGCTCCTTTGGGGGTTTCTGTCCATCTCCTGGTTGCCTGGAATCATGGCCGGCCAGGTTGCTTTGTAAAGTTGCTCGCTTAAACCCCGAAGTAGAAAATGGATCCCTACCATCTTCCCGGGATCCTTTTAGATCCAGCTCTAGGATCCCAGCTTTGTGCCTTCTGTAAATCTGCTCCATGTTCCAACCATGTCTCGATGCCAACGAGTGGTAAAAACACAAAACGGGGCAGGGCCCTCGGCTAGAGACCCCCTGGCTCCAATTTGCTGGGGCCCTTCATGACACTCTTTGGGGGTCAGGGTGGGTGGGTCCCGAGGACGGGGTCGGGCTCAGGCCAGCACACTCATGAGCTCCCCCACCCAGCCTGGCTCCTGGGGCCCCTGGGGGGGCCCTTCCCCAACACTTGCCGGTACCTCCAGAGAAGCCCACAGAGGGACAATGTTTAACCCAGCCCGGGGATCATGGATGATTTCTTTGTGAGCCTAGAGCCCGAGAGCACTGAATTTGTAGCTTCTCCTGGTGGGCTCACTTCTCCCTCCGGGACCTGGGGGCCTTCTCGGGAGGGGGAGGGGCAGGCTCGGCCAGATTCCTTTCTAGAAGTCAGTCAAGGAGCCTTGGGCTCCTCCCGGTGCCAGAGACTGCTAAGTGAAGGACACACCCTGGGGCAGCTTTCTCTAGTCCATCACGAGGGGAGGATTCCCGCTCACTTCCCTAATCTTGCTTCCTGTCCATAGGGCAACTTCAAAGGCCTCACTCCTCTGACTTATAGGTTAAATGACTCATGCAGTAAACACTTATTAAGCACCTACTGTGCGCCAGGGCTTGTGCTAAGCCTCGGAGATACAAAAAGAGGGAAAGGACCTCGAAGGACCTACCAACTGGCAGCTGAGACCCCAGACTCATATAGACAAAGCAAAGTGGCAATGGAGGGGAGCCTTTCTGTAGTGGCAAGAAAGTGGAACCGGGGCGGCAGCCGGAGAGTGGCAGCAGCACCTGTGGCCCAGGAATGTTCTGGAGTGTTAGCGTTCTGTGAGAAACGACGGCGGGAGCACTTCCGAGCATGAGCTGATGCTGAGCGAGTGAGCGGCCCGGAGATCGGTGTGCACGGCATCCATTCTGGCGGCGGGCCTCTTCAATGAGATGATCCGGGCCAGTTCCAAAAGCTGTGATGGAGAGAGCCGTCCGCACGCAGAGGGAACTATGGGGGCTGAAGGTGGATGGAAGCACAGTTTTTGCACCTCTTCGTTGCTGCTTTTGTTTCCTTTTCTTTCTCGTGGCTTGCTCCTTTTTGATTTTACTTGTACAACATCACAAGTGTGGAAATATATGTGGGACAGTTGCAGATATTTAACCATTTAATCAGGTTATTTCCTCTCTGGGGGAAGGGGGAGGGGAGGGAGGGAGAAAAATTTGGAAGACAAAGTTTTACAAAAAGAAATGTTGAAAACTGTCTTTTCATGTATTTTTTTTTTTTTTGGGGGGGGGATACTACGTAAAAAAGGAAACAAAGAAGTTCTCATCTCCCCGTCCCCTGCTGTGAGCTCCTGCTACTTGACGGGCTGTGGAGGAAGGGCTGCTCTGGGTTAGGCAGAGGAAGTGAAAGACGGACGGTTAATGGAGAAGAAGGGGACACAGCTGGGGCCAGAGAGGGCGAGGCTGCTGACGCGTGCTCCTGGGAAAGTGCCGTTACCCAGGAAAAGTGTGGCCTGTAGAGTAGGGCCTGAGTAATCTGTGGCCTGAGGAAGGGCCAGGGATTGCAGAGGGAGGGAAGAGGCCGGAGCCGGGGAGAAGGCCCAGGGAGGGCGCAGCATCTGGAGCTGGAGAAGCCGCCTCCCTTGGCCAGAGCGGGAATCTGGTCCACCACCCCGCTTCGGGGGTCACCGCGCAGAGGGGGTCACCACGCAGAGGGGGTCTGGGCTCCTCATCTGCCCGCGTCCTGGGATGGGGGGAAGGAAGCGGGCTGCTTCCCCTGGGGAGCTCAGCCCCTCCTTGGGGATGGGAAGCCCTGGGAGGGACCCAATGTCCCGCGGCTGGTAGTGTCCCAGCAGCCTTCCCGCTCCGTTCTCCTGACCCACACTACCAAGGGCCAAGGATCCTAACGTGGGCCCGGGGCGGGCCCCGAAGGGCTTCCTGGCCGCGGGTTGGAGTCGGGGCGGAGGTGGGCAGGGGGTCTCTGAGCAAGGCCGGCTCCCCTGCTGCCGCACTCTTGCTGCCCCAGAGTCTTCAGGGTATCTTGCATGGGTGTGGGGAAGGTGCGGGGGGGGGGGGGGGGGGGGGGGGGGGGGGGGGGAACGCGCTGTGGCTTCACTGAACAGTCAGCAGCAAAGGTGGAGCGAGGACCCGGCCAGTCCGGGCGCCTCCGGGAGGCCTTGGCCTTAGCGGCCTGTCTGCGAGGCCGGAGCGGGCCGAGTGGCCCAGGATAAAGCCGTAGCTCCCCCTCCCCCTCATCCGGCTTCTGCAAAGGTCTCCGCAGACAAATGCCAGAGCGCTTACTCACAGCCCCCGTGCTAAGTGGGGCTTGACTGACCACATTTTCCACTGGAGGAAACTGAGGCAGAAAGGGCAGAAAGCGGGCTCCGGGGCCCAGACGCACACTGCCAAGGGCGTCTGAGCAGGAGCCGCCTCTCCGGGCCAGAGCCAGCTCTCTGCCATTGTGCCAGGCTGCCCACCCAAGGGTGCGGGGAGGCCGCTGAATCCCCACTCGCTCGGCCCGACGGGTCCTCCTGCTGTCTGCATTGAAGGCCCGAGGAGGGGGAGCCACCGCCACCGAGGCAGCCCCTTCCCCGCTGTCCTCACGGCCAGCCTGGGTTGGCCCCTCCCCTCCTTGATCTTGGTCTGTCCCCTCCCTCACAGGCCAGCCCTGCCCTCTCTTCCCCAGCCTTCTCTTCTCCGGCCTGCCGCCCATCCGGGTCACAGCCTGTGGACTCTCCGGCAGCCCCAGAGCCCACACGTGCCCCGGCCCCCAGCTGAGCTCTGAGGTGGGGTCCGAGCACCTTGCTTTTTAGTAAATCCACAGGCCCCTTGTGTCCCTGTTGCTCTGTGCTCCCCCCTCCCCCCCCCCCGTGATGGGGGGGGGGCGTTACATGCAGGCAAACCCTCGGGAATTTTAGAGTCCTACAAACGGGCGTCGCCTGCCCTTGTAGCCTCTGCAAATAAATGGTCCTTAGTCACTACATGCATTTATTAAATGCCTACTGTGTACAAAGCTCTGGGGATGCAAAGAGAAGCCAAAACAGACCCTGCTTCAGGGGGTTACAGCCTAATGAGGGAGCCGATGAGTCTGATGAGGGAGGTATAAGCAGAGTGGGCGGAGGGTGATCGTGGGGTGGTTGCACGGACCAGCAGGAGAGGGGCCGGGAGAAGCCAGACGGCCCAACGGGCAGAGCGCAGCAGGGGGGTGTTTAAGCAGCTGGAGCTGGATTAGCCTGCAGCGGCTGGAAATGGAGCAAGGGCCAGTGGGTGAGGAGCCCCGAGGAGGGGAGGGGTGCGCTGGAACTTTAGGAAAATGGCCTTGCTGGCTAAGTGAGAGGGGGCTCCAGAGGCGCTGCAGGCTGGAGGTGAGGGCTGGAAAGCAGGGCCTGCTGGGAGATGCTCCGGGCGGGAATGATAGCCTGATTGGGTGGAGGGGACTCCAGGGTCCCGGAAACACCGTCGGCCGTTGGGGGCATTTTGCTTCCCTGAAACCCGTCATCAGCATAGTGGAGGGACGCGGGTTCGAATTCCCCTTCTCTCAGCT